>NW_028261383.1:82899417-83169417 GCF_051295495.1 Thamnophis sirtalis
ACTTGCATAGAATCTTCCATAGAATCCGCCATCGCGCACTCACATGCTACCAAGGAATTCGGCCCAGTAGGAACACCTGTCGGTGTCGAGACCATGAGGGAGCAGAAGTGGCCGCTAATTAGGTCAATGCTGCCTGCCGGCCTCAATCAGTGGCCACAATACAGGCCCGATTCTCTGGAAAATGGCCACCTCCATGTGTGCAGAGAAAATGGCCACCGGATCCTTCTTCACCCCTCTTGAGCCTTCAGGAGTCACAGTTCTCTGTTTAAATGCCGCGGCACCTTTTCAAGCCGCAGCTGGCTCTTAATAGCTGCTGCTTGCTGGATCAGGCTGCAGCTTGCCTTTTAAGTCGCCGCGGCTCACTGTGAAGGACAGCGCTTGAAAAACAAACTGCAGCCGCGGCTTGTTTTAAAGCCACGATGCGCGTAACCTAGCCACGGCTCGTTTAAAAGCATGGGTCTCACCTTAGCGCTGTCCTGCTCGTTCGGGGACTTGCAGCTGCTCCCTGGAAGCTGTTGGCGTGAAGCGTGTCACCCCCGTTCGCCCAGGGACTGGACAGAGCTCCTGGGCCCCTGAGATAGGAGGGATTGCCAAGGCAACCTCCTTACCTTGAAGACGAGACGGATGACCTGGTCTCTGAGGGATGCAGCTCAATATAATATTTAGAATTTATTCAGGAAAGCCAATTAACCAAATTAAAAGAGCAGAATAGCAACAGTAAATTTTTCCTCTAAGGGAACCGAAACCAGTGCTTGGACCAAAGACTGAGAGGAAACTGGGAACCACAGGGAATGGTGGAGCATTAAAAGAAAATTCCCTCAGTCTTGGGACCAATCAGGCTTTGAGAATACCCAGTGGTGACCCCTCTCTCTGTTCTACTGAAAAATAAGCCTATTATCACCTAGTGACAAATGAAAAGGATGCAAAACAAAACTTGGGATCATATATAAATGAATAGCTAGATTCTAACACTAAGTGATCTTGTTAGCTGGGCTTCTTTTTTCTGTAATAAAAGCAACTTATCTATCTGATCTGTGTCCTTGTCATTTTTGTTCTTCGCTCCCAAATGTAGTTGAGTTTCTAAAGAAACTATGACTTGGTCCAAGCTCTGACTGTTAGAAGCTATTTTGACTAATTGAACCATTGTTTTTATCTAGAAAACAAATTAAGGTACTGTAATATTGAGCACAGAATGCAATGAATCAACTATGTGGAAGTATATACAGGTAGAAATTCTAATTCCTTCCCCAGGTACCATACAACTTCAGGTACCATAGTTGTGAAAATAACTTTTCTGGCAAGACTCAACATTTTTCTTAGTAATAAGAAATGTATGAAAGTGTATCAATCTCAATGATTGCATGTCATCTGCACCTTCTACGTGGAAGGCTTAAACTAGACTCTGAATAATGCAGCTATGTGCCTGTATATACAGTGCCTCCAAGATATATTTCTCATAAATCCTAAAGAAACATGATTAATAATATCAATTATGTTGGAAGCGATATTTCTCTGATGTTGGCTCATTCAAAATTGGCTACTATTACACACTCTGAATTGTTATTGAAACTATGGCCCTCACTGCACTGTCTTAAGGGTCTGGCAATAGCCTTAGCCTGGAAAAAGGAACTATTTTATGAGTCAGATTTGGAACTAAGATATATTTGCATTTAATTGCCTTGAATTGCCAATGAGAATACAGCCTCTCTGGATGATATAATGCTGCAGTTGAATAACTTCCTCAACAAATGAAAACTGGGACTTCTTGTCATCCATATTAGATTGGTATTATATTATACTAAAGTTCAAGGGGGTTCCATTCATCCTTCATTATAAAGATAATCCATATTTGAAAAAGAGACAGAATAACTATGCATTGGTTATATAGCAACAATGCCTCCCAGAAACTGCTTTAACTTTGAAAAACCAGGTGGTGGAGATGGAAGAGGAGGAGGAAAAGGGTCAAAAAAGGTTGCCAAGACTTTTAGTTGGTCAGTCCTGGCTAGAGGGCTTGCCTAAATGTCCTCCAAGTTATGTTCCAACTCTCAAAATAAAAATTCCGATTCACTGTCCAGCAGTGAAGTAAAAGATATTTAATTTAGAGGAAGAAATCATGTATGACAGCATAGCTTTATTGAGAGAAATTGACATATTTTAAATTAGTTCGTTTTTATGCACCATTTTTTGACAACACAAGAACTGTGTTGAATAAAATTAAAAGTAAATCTACATTACCATCATTTCTCATGGAAGCCAAGCAGAGAACCAAAAGAAGAACAACTGTGGAATAGCAGCCTCCTGCTCATTTCCCCTCCTACAACTATATGGAGAATTGTATGCCTTGGAAATGGAATACAATAGAGAGTGTGTGTCAATGCCTTGGAGTCAGTGTTGATTCCCTGCAATTTCTGGCACTTTCCTAGAGGAACCAGCTTAAAGTCACCCAGGAGGCTTCATGCCCTAAGGCAGGACTGGAAATCAGACTCCCAGTTTCTAATATGCCTGAAGCATTGCACCAAATTGGCTGCCTCAACAGATAGAAGTCACTAATAGCTACATCACCTGTAAATTTGTCTAATCTTTTTAAATCTAAATTTGGGGCATTTAAAAATTCTTTAATTTGCCTGGATTCTTTCATGGTTTTTCACCTGAATCTGAACAATGGGTGAATTTTATGAAAAGAAACCTAAGACCTTTTTGTGGTAATGGGAGGATTAAGGAAGAAATACATAAAGGTTTCTCCATTGAGGGAAACTTAAATAAAAATGCTCAGATTACCCCTAAAATGTTAATGTGGAGGGCAAAAATGTCTAGTTATTCAAGAATAGCAATAGCAATAGCAGTTAGACTTATATACCGCTTCATAGGCCTTTCAACCCTCTCTAAGCAGTTTACAGAGTCAGCATATTGCCCCCAACAACAATCCAGGTCCTCATTTTACCCACCTCGGAAGGATGGAAGGCTGAGCCAACCCTGAGCCGGTGAGATTTGAACAGCCGAACTGCAGAACTGCAGTCAGCTGAAGTAGCCTGCAGTGCTGCATTTAACCACTGTACCACCTCGGCATATCAGATTAGTAATTTATAAAAAAAATAAGATTTTCTTCGTAGCCATGTCACCGATCAATTGCTATTTTTATTTTATTCCTCTCAAGAAATAAGCTGTTTCCATGTGTATGTACACATATAAGGTGACTTATTACATTAGTCTGTTGCCCAGCAGATGAAGGATTTTAACTGCAAAAAAACAAATATAATCTGTCAATCGGAGGCTTGTCATTTTTTTGTATATAAAAATCCATGAGCAATACTGTTGGGCCTATTTAGTAAGCTTGCAAAGTGCTTCAGGTAAACATTAAGAGGACTTAAGGCGTGAATTCAATTTCTCATCTTTCTCTCCAAGGTGTTAATAGCTGTGTCTAGTTGAGATCATTTCAAATGCAACTTCAGGGTATACAGCAAATCAAAAAAGCCAAACTCTTTGATGCTTTCAAAAAAGATTGAGAAATCCATTGATACCCATCATTCTGCCTTTGGGGGAAACAAAAAGCTTCATTCAGGAATTCTGGAGCAGTACGGTATGCAAATATGTAGAGAAGCTCTCAACTCTGCATGGGCATCTCACATGGTTAGCAGTAATGTCCGCAGGAGCAAAGCATCTTCACATATAGCTGCATTATCAAGGTTGTTGCTCACTTGGAAGTCAAAGCAACTTCTAGTGGAAGTCCAACTTAACTATTTTCTTAGAAGCATTTACACTGGCTATCACAGTGTAGCACAGATTTGCTTGCTTGAATAAGGCTAATGCCTCCAACATTTTCCAAAATAGGAATTATAGGTGCTATTAATATCATGAAATTAACACACTCATCACCATACAAAGTAGCCTTCCCCTACAGGTCTCCCTCCAGATATTCTCAAACTTTAATTCCTTTATCCAAGGGAAATCCAAATAAGCTTTAAATGGAGCAATGTTTTAAAACTTGTCCATCTGCATCAGCTTCTACAAGTTATTTTCAAGTTTTGACATTTCTACTGATAGTATCTATATTGTATAGTCATGACATAGATACAGTCCTTGACTTATGACTGTACTGGTACCTGCCTCATCATATGGGTTTAAAGTAAGTCATCATATGACCAATTAAACTTTATGATCCCTTTTCTGGCAATAATTAAGCAAATTTCCATGGTTGTTTAGTGAATCTGCAGTCATTAAGGAAATCTATAGTTTGCTATGGGGCATTTCTGCCAAAAACTTAAAGCCAATTTTCAGCAAAAATGTTATAAATTGTGATCATGTGACCACAGGATGTTGCAATGGCCATAAATGAGGGCCAGTTGCTGAATACCCAAAATGTGGTTACTTAACCATGGCAGGGGCAGCGGTTGGAACTTCAGAAATGGGTCATAAAACCCTTTTGGAGGGGTGGGGGGAAATCCGACAGAGTTTCAAATTGTCGCTAAGCAACCAGTCGTAAATCAAAAACTACCTTATGCACTTCAAAAATGTCCTTTTTCTGTTTCTTGACCATCTAATAAACATGAATTAGGATAAAACAACAAAGGAACAGATCTAAAGATTATAAATGTTTATATTTATTCAACGTAATACATAAATAAAAGTGCCTGCTTTTTCAGTCTTCCACAGTTTTCCTTTTTTTCTCTGTGCTATTGCTGACCTCTAGCAATAGCAATAGCAGTTAGACTTATATACCGCTTCATAGGGCTTTCAGGCCTCTCTAAGCGGTTTACAGAGAGTCAGCATATTGCCCCCAACAATCCGGGTCCTCATTTTACCCACCTCAGAAGGATGGAAGGCTGAGTCAACCTTGAGCCGGTGAGATTTGAACAGCCGAACTGCAGAACTGCAGAACTGCAGTCAGCTGAAGTAGCCTGCAGTGCTTCACTCTAACCACTGCGCCACCTCGGCCGTGTATCCACCTGGATAAACACATAAATCGAGAGCTAGGCCAAAGTGCTGCTTGGATGAGGCCCTGTTCTCTTCACGGTAGAAATCCTTACTGTTTAATAAGCTTCAGATACTGCATATATTCTTGTCACTCTTTATACAAGATTCCCTCTTTTCTTCAAAACAATGTCATTATCACATGTGGTCACAAAGTCCACTGTAAAACAATTTGATTAAAAGCCTCAACAATTACCCAGAGAAAACTAAGTTATCACCTTCTACATCAGGAGTTAGCCTCTTCCCCAAAGACCATCAAGATTATTTTTGCCAAAATCCAAGGGCACAATAGTATGAATATGTGTGTCTGAAATTCAATTCTTTCAGCTGCCTTACATTAATGCAACTACCAGGGCTTTCATTCATATATGAGTAACTGGATCATCCAAAAGAAATAGTTTCTCTTAGTTCTTCGCGGCCATGTTCACAGGTTTTCCTCTTCCCCAATCCTAAAGAAATTGGATTTATTTTGGATTAGCAAACCTGAAAATTTATCTTAATCACAAAGATGACTACAGTTATTACTCCAGTCTTTTAAACCCTTTGAAAAAAGTTAATAAAACTAATTTCCTCCACTAATTTGGAAAGAATGTTTAATGAGAAATGGTGTTTAATTGACCTCCATTAAATTAAAATGTGATTACTCCTTGTTTTATAATTGCCAAAGAAGAAACGTAGGACAGATAGGCAGACTAGCAAAGCATATCCATGAACAGCAACTATCAGTCAGTCAGTCAGAAGACACAATGAAAACTCCTTAATCTCACAGCACATGGATAGACTCAATCATAATTTCAGTTGGAAAATCGTCAGTATCCCAGACTAAGCTAAATTCAAAATGTTAGGGAACTCCTTGAAGGATGTCATTCAGGCAAATCAGCCATTATCAACTACATAGTTATTAACCATGTTTACAGGCCACTGATAATAAAAAAGCTAAGAAGGAAGCAAAAAAAAACAAAAAACAAAACAGAATATATTTTTTCTACAACCAACATCCAGAGAAGCAGGGATTAACACCAGACAAACAAGATAAGTAATCAAGGAACTACCAAGGAGAAAACAACGTGTTTCACTGACAGGGCAAACTAAGGTAATCCTCAATTTATGACTGGTTGTTTAGCATTCAAAGTTCTGGCACAGCTTCTCTGGGAATATTTTTGACCTGGATTTGACGTTCCAATGGTTACACACACCCCGGCAGTCATGTGCTTGCCCTTCAGGCATGGCAACTAATCTGCATTTATGGCCATTTGCAGCATCTGCGGCTATGGGATGACCACATGGCATGTTTTACAATGGTTTTGCTGAAAATCAGCGTTTAATTCCAGTTTTCGGTAAAACTAGCCTATAATGAACCATGGTTCACTTAACAACTGTGGTATTTATTTAATGACCTCCATGTTGACCTAATGACCACCATAAAAAGGTTGTAAAATTAGGTCACTCACATAGGTGACCCAGTTCACAATGGTCATGAGTAATGACCATGATGGGCAGGATCCATTACGCCGATAATTCACGGACTACCGGTACCTACAGAAACGGAGCAAATTCCACACTCATCAGCACTGATGTTACTTAGTCAAGTAATGAAATGTCTGCAAGCAAACATTCAAGCTCAGAAAACACCAAGTTCTTAAAAGAAGAAATGGCGTACAAGACAAATTATAGCTGCTCCTTGTATCATATCGAGAATGTAGCAACTAGATCTCTATTATTTGCTTGTACATAATATCCGTGTCATTCTGTGTAATTGTACCTATGAAGCTTTGCTTAGGACTTCTATAAATCTGATATGCAACAGTCCTACCAAAGAACAGACCGAGTAACACAACTCAGTTTATTCAGAGAATTAAACTGTATTGTTTATAGTTATCACCCATTTGGATGAGAGCATGTATTGCTTCATCAAAATGCAAAGACTTGCCCTTTCCTCTGTACCAGTGCTATCATTCCATGTAATATTTGCATTCCAGACTTTGAATAACATCAAAGCTAATGTATTTGAAAAAATATCCGAGAGACCCAGGGTCAGATTAACCTCCAAAGAATCAATTCCTTTAGTTGTAATTTAGTCCTCTCCTTACAAACTTTTCAATGATTGGTGGGACTGGAGTGAAGGTGAAGAGAACATTGACTCAAGCCATTCTGATTCACTTTGGATAGTAAGATGGGCAGCATGTAAATTTAATAAATAAAAAATGAATAAAATGTAGGAGATGACCAGGATGAGCCCAGGGAAGGAGTCAAACTCATCATCAGTCTCAAGTCCCTTCATCCATCCATCCGTCCGTCCGTCCGTCCGTCTATCTATCATCTATCTATCTATCTATCTATCTATCTATCTATCTATCTATCATCATCTATCTATCTATCTATCATCTATCTACCTACCTACCGACCGACTTACCTGTCTATCTACATATTCATATTCATCCTGTTCTTGACATAAACAGCATTATGTAAGACTCCAAGTACAGATAGTCAACTTATAACGACAATTGAGCCAAAATTTCTGTTCCTAAGCAAGACAGTTGTTAAATGAGTTTTGCCCCATTTTATGACGTTTTTGCTATAATTGTTAAATGAATCACTGCAGTTCTTAAATTAACAACACAGTTGTTAAGTGGATTTGCATTCTTCACTAACTTTGCTTGTCAGTGCAAAAGGTGATCACATGACTCTTGGGTCCTGCAACCATCATAAGTACATGCCAGTAGCCAAGCATCCACAGTTTAATCACACGAGCAAGGGGATTCTGCAATGAGCATGAGTGTGAAAACCAGCCATAAGTCAATTTTTTAAAGTGCTTTTGTAACTTTGAATGGTCAATAAACAAACGGTTGTAAGTCAAGGACTCCCTGTATACTTAAGGCCATGATCTTCTCATTACATGACATGTTCAAAGGCCATGTCACTTGAATGTTTCTTCCAAATGGAAACTGAAAGAGAAAATCTTGTGGGAAGACAACCGGGATGGTGATGGTTGAGATGCCAGGATAGATGCCAGGGCACACAGCTCCCTCTCACATTTGCTACTGTCTCTCAGAGGCTGCACTCTGCCAAAGGATAGAGCCGATCTGATAGGCCTACCATACAACTTGCACACAGCCTATGTGTATGCTGGGTGTGTGGGGGAATCCCAAATTACCCCCACACCCACCAGGCTGCTGCCAGAACCGCCCTGCGATCGCTCTTTCATTACTTTTGATTACATAAGAAGGGAACAGGAGTCTGTTTCCTCCCCCCACCTAGCTCTTCTTTTATTTCTGAGGCCTCTCCTCTCCTCCCCTCCCTTCCCCAATGCCAGTCAACGGGAATAATTAACGGGTGCAAAGAGAAAGACAATAGGTTCCTTGCTATTAATAGGCGCTGGGAGGGAAGAGGAGAGGAAATGGGAGGCTTTGCAGAAGCTTCCATGACTTACGCTTGAGGCTGGCCTGAAACGCAGCTCGGAGCCGTTTCCCCATTGCACACAAGACCAGAGGCAAAAGGGGTTGGCTAGCCAGAAAAGAAGAAGAGGAGGAGGCGAGGATCGACCGGGAAGGCCCTTAAACGAGGCCATTTCCCGCCTCGGCTGAGAGGACCCCCCCCCCGGGGGGGGGGGAACAGCTCTACGCGAGGAGACGACGGGAGAAGCTTTTCTTCCCGCGCGCGCGCCCAGCGTCTCTTCGCCCGGGGAGAACCGGGGATTTAGAAGCCGCGCTGGCCGGCGCGCAGGTTCCGAGAGCTGGAGAAGCGGAGCCGAGCAGCGGCTGGAGACACGCCCAGCCCCGAGGGGCTTAAAGGAGCCCGCTTTTGTTTTTACTTCGGTTCGGGGAGGGGGGGGGAGACACGGACAACCCGTGGGCCTCAGCGGCCTCGGAGCGAGAGGGAAACCGAAGGCGAGGTGGTGGATAAGGGGCAACGGGACTAGAAAGCGTATCTACTCACCTGGGCGCTGGGCGGCGGAAATTCGTTCTGCTTGCTGGCTGACGGCCGGCCGGCCGTGGGGTGAAGAGGGGCAGTTCGGCCAGCGGGGCTCACGGCGGCGTTGGCGCTCAGTCTGTGGCTCTCCCGGCGCCGCTGTTCTACTCTAGGCTTTGCGAGGGGAGGGAAAGGGGGGGGGAGAGAAATTGCAGGGCTTTCTAAAAATAGCCGCCTCCGGCGCCTGGCGGGGAAGTTAGCATAAGGTGACCAGATTTTCAGATTGGTAAAGAGGGACACCTTTGACCGGGGTGGGGTGGGGGGGTTGTTGATTAAAAATTTTATACGGAGCAACAAAAATTTTCATACAGCGCAAAATTAGTATTGTAATATTTTTTTTATTTCAACATAATTGCAATTTACAAATATAAATTGTAACTGTTGCCAAACATCAAAATTTTGATCGCGTGACCATGAGGATGCTGCAACGGTCGCTAAGTGTGAAAATGGTCGCTAAGTGTGAAAATGGTCATCAGTCACTTTTTCAATGCCATTGTAACTTTGGTCACTAAGCCCATTATACCACCTTTCTTGCCATGGTTCTTAAGTGAATAACTGCAGCTGATAAGTTAGTAGCATAAGTGAATCTGGTTTCCCCGTTTGGCTTTGTCAAAAGGTGATTATATGACCCCAGGACACTGAAACCATCATAAATACGAATCTGTTGCCAAACATCAAAATTTTGATCGTGTGACCATGAGGATGCTGCAACGGTCGCTAAGTGTGAAAATGGTCGCTAAGTGTGAAAATGGTCATCAGTCACTTTTTCAATGCCATTGTAACTTTGGTCACTAAGCCCATTATACCACCTTTCTTGCCATGGTTCTTAAGTGAATAACTGCAGCTGATAAGTTAGTAGCATAAGTGAATCTGGTTTCCCCGTTTGGCTTTGTCAAAAGGTGATTATATGACCCCAGGACACTGAAACCATCATAAATACAAATCTGTTGCCAAACATCAAAATTTTGATCGCGTGACCATGAGGATGCTGTAACGGTCGCTAAGTGTGAAAATGGTCGCTAAGTGTGAAAATGGTCATCAGTGACTTTTTTCAATGCCATTTTAACTTTGGTCACTATACCACCTTTCTTGCCACAGTTCTTAAGTAAATAACTGCAGCTGGTATTTTGGATAGAATCTTTTTTTAAATAGTCTAAGACAATTTAAAAAAAGAATCCACACAGAATAAAACTATTTTAAAAAATCCTATGCACAATAAATAAAATATTATTTTAAAATACATTAAAAAAATAAAAGAAAAAAACCCAGTTCACTTACCAGCAGGCACAAGTGAGCACTCCAAGTCAATCCAGAATGATGTAGATGTTAATACAAAGAACTGAGCAAATTAAAATAGTGAAATTAGTCAGGGAAATAGTTTTCAAAGAAACTTTGCCACCATTTTTTCCACACAAGCCGACCTCCAACCTCCATGCCCCTCCCCTCCGGAAAATCCAGGAAGGAACACTCGCTACCTCTCTAGCCAATATTTCCTGGAGCTCTATGGTTCTGGGTTATCTTTTCTTATAAAATGAGGTAAAAGGGGTGGGGGGGTGTCTGTTTTCTTGCTTAAAGTTTTAATATCTTCAATGAAAATACTGAGACAGAGAGAGGGTTTAGACAGAGTGTCTTTTGTCTTGCCCCGGTTAGGATTTCTTAAGCAAATCCACTGGGCTTTCAACATGAAGCCAGAAAATTGGGACTTTTTAAAAACACCCCGGGACACGGGACAAATTGTTATAAATCATGACTGTCCCGCTGAAATTGGGATGTCTGGTCACCTTAACCTTGGGCTCCCAGCCTTTCGTTTCCCTGGTGCAGCGGCTGGACATGAGCGGCAGAGGCTTTCGCTTCAAGCGGACGGCCAGCATGTGATATGCGCCATCCCTTGTCAGAGCTTGAGCAGATGTGTCAGAAAGATGAAAGGGAGGCAGTGGGGGGGGAGGGGAGGAAGGAAGGAAGGAAGGAAGGAAGGAAGATAGATAGATAAATAAATAAATAAATAAATAAAAGAGTCGCCGTTGCGCCTGCTGCCTGGGGAATCCCGAGGTTGCGGGATGAGGGCGTGGTTTAAATAACTTCAGCTTTATGCGGGAGGACGGAGAGCAGAGACATTGGTCCAGTTGAGAAGGGAGGGAGCCGGTGATCTCATGCTCTGGCTACGAAGAGCACAGACCAAAGGCGGCTTACCCTCAGGGTATTATAGACTGCTCGCTTGGACTGTGCAAAAATGCGTCCCGCTTAGTGATCCGGCGAGATGTAAACTGGACAGTGAACTGGACCTGAGAAGGAATCGGGTTTACTAAAGTCATCCCGGGACCAGGGACCAGAGGATCTGAAAAGTCTGAAGAATCAAATTAAGAATAATAACGAAATAATAAATAGTAGATTTACAATGGGGGTGCAGCATTAATTAAGAGGAAAACTGCAGTCCATCGTTAAGCTTGGAAGAACTGAAATCAACTCTGGTTTATTCTTCTCTAATTAATTGTACCCTGTTCTAGCCTCTTTCCCCAGAGTATCCTATTCAAGAAGTTATTTGGCCATATCATCAACTTGAACAGTTTTTTTAAAGAAGTGATCGGATATGTCAATGAAGACCCTCAGAAAGTTTGTAACACATTCAAAGTTCCATGTGATTGATGGTTTCTAGTTGAGAGAGGCACTAGTGATTAGCAGAAGTCAGTTCAGTTACAATTCAGGAATATAAGTAACACTCCCAAGAAGTGGTCACCTAGCTACCCGCAGAAAGATCTGAGAACCTTTAGTTTCATTGTCATCCATGACAACAGCATGCATATTTTCGATGTCTATGGAGATTCTCAGTCATCAAGGTCATGGTTGTCACAAATCTTGGATGAGAAGTGAAATGTCTTTAAAAAAAACACCAGAAAGTCTAGTTGCCTCTTGAAAAAGCACCTTTGGGACATCCATATTCTCCATTTTATCATATATACAAATAGGCTGGGTTATTAAGAGTACACCTCCTGCCCAGATACCATTCCAGAAGATGTTAAAGACACACCTCTTTACCATGCTTTGGGGTAGAACCCCCTTGTTAGAGGTTTTTGACATATATTGTATAAGTGTTGATTTGATTCTGGATTCTGTTTCTTTTCCTTATTTAATTTTTATTATCTTAATATATTTTGTTTTTATATTGTGAACTGTCACTTTGTAATTGAGCAGTGCCACAATTTAATTAAATAATAAAAAATAACTTTGTTGATATAAACCAGAGGCTACCACCTACTACTTTTAACTTGCCACTTTCCAAATATGTTGATCTTTCAGTGCTATCCCAGGACAATGAGAATTATTCTATTATCCATGCAGGGCACTTGCAAATTATGGGAAAGCTTGCAAAGCTAAGAAAATGTTCCAAATGATCTATCATGAACTTAAAATGTAATGCACTAAGCTAAATCAAAAGTCTTAAATATATATTTTTTCAACTGACATCATTTCTGGAATGCTATCATCAGAGGCATGAAGTGTTTTTATTTGGAATTCCAAAAAATTCTAAGAATAATTATGCATGATGTTTGGTAAATAGATTAATCAGAGAATAGATGCCAATCAATAAGGACAAAAAGTCTTTCCTTTTATTAAAGAAGCTCATATTCCTCATTGTTCTCCTGGAGCACCACAGTCTTTTTTTTTAAAGAATATTCCACCACATCCAGTTCATTTTTAAAATTATTATTGATAGTTTTCACTGAATACATTTTTAAGACTCTTCATCTTGCTGCTATATTGCTTTATAAGAATTGTTTGCATATTATGGACATCACCATGGTATTCTTTCAAGTGGAAGGGCTTCATAAATATATAAAATGAAATAAAGTAAATAAAAATAATGTCAACTTGTATTTTTTAAAGGTCGCTGAAGAATAAGAGTAGATAGAGCTGCAAATGGCAGTGTTTGGAAGCTGGAAAATGGATAAAATCAAAATATACCTCTAATAAACATCCTCTTAAATAAAAATATTAAGTTTTAATATAAATTCTCTGAAAGAAAAATACAGGAATAATTTCCTCATCAGAGCGTACTACGGCTTTACATTCAGCCGGCATGTTGAAATATTATTGAGACCTAAGTCCTGATGATATGTTGTCTCTATCTCCAAATGTTCAATATCTGGTTCATATTCATAGGTTCATTTCATTGTTACAAGAAGATTCACTCTGGAAATATTTGATGCAGCCACCATCAGGGACTAACCATCACAGCTGGGATGTGTTAATGAGCACTTTATTCCAGGTGGTAGGTCAACAAACAGGTGGAAGATGCAAAGCCTTGCCATTCAATGCTTGCCATTTTTTAAAAAGGAGATAAAATATAAAATTGGCTTGAACTTCAAAGAATTCATGGTTATTTTAAACATAACTATTGATGAATTTTATCAATTCAACAATACCTGGGTGGGGGAGAGGGAGAATGTTCTCATGGCTGTATAATAGTGAACGATGCCAGGAGATCAAACGCACAAACTTCCATTGCAAGACCAAGAAGTGAAAGAGCTTGGGGCAGGTGATCAGGCCTACCTGGAATTTGCCCATCAGTTACATTTCAAGAGGCTTTGATGGAATCACAAATAAGACAAAGAGACTAAAATTCAAAGAGATTGTGACTATTGTGGCATCAATCGTTTGATTGCTGGATATGAGTCAATACTATATAGATTGTATTCTATATAGATTTCTATGGTATCTCTCAGGAAGAGTATCCTGATGAACACTTTGGCTTTAGAACAACTGTAGACTCTGTTCTGTGGTAATCCACAGTTCTGTGGCATTGAGACTGACCGCTGTGGCCTGAAAAATATTTTCAGAGTAAACCTCGCTGAAGGACTGTTAAAGCTGAAGGGTAGGGGGAGCATTTATATTATGAATGAGTATTCTGACTAATGTAGGTTTTCCACTGAAACTGACAGAAGCAGAGAACTGTTTTGCCTGTATACACTCTAGAAAAAATGCACTGGCAAACCACTTCTAGTACTGTTGCCAAGTAAACTGCAGGATGTCAAGCTTGACTTGAAGTAGACTTTACTTTTGACTCTATTTATTCTCAGGCCATTCTTCTGTCTGTGTAATATTGAAGCTTGGTGTTTGAAAATTACTCTAAGAGAATCGACTTGATATTCTGTGTGTAGTGGGATTCATTAACTGCAAGGAATTCCCCAAAGAAATATGATGTATCCAAAGCATTATAAACAAGCAAACTGAAAAATACTAAATGACTTTTTAAAAGCCAGATATCTGGAGCCCTAGTTGCAAAGTACAGTTTTGCAGCTGGCAACCTGCTAAGATTGTATAGATTATGTTCTAACGTTCTTCATTGGACAGAGAAAGTCAACTCCTCCTCAATAGTGACAAATAAATTATAATAATCTGGCTTATTTTCGGCAGTGCAGAGACTGAGCGGTTATGATGCTAGGCTTGTGAGCTGGAAAGCCGGTTATCCAGGTTTGAGACCCAAGCACCACACAATGTGGTAAGTTTCTGTCCTCGTTCCCGCTTCTGCCAACCGTGCAGTTTGAAAGCATGCAATGAGAATAGATAAATAGGTACCACTTCAGTGGGAAGGTAACAGCGCTCCATGATGTCATGCTGGCCACATGACTGTGGAAATGTCTTCGTACAGCACTGGCTCAATGGGCTTGAAATGGAGATGAGCACCACCCCTTATAGTTACTAGCAACGATAGTGAAGTAAAATCCGCAGGGACTTCTTTACCTTTACTCAATTTAACAATTTATCAATTACAGTGCCCTTTACAGCTCTTTATAACTTGATCATAGTAAGTAATCACATCTGTACAGTTATGGTTGCAGTAAATATAAGAATGGGCAGGCTAATAGGGACAATCTTCTTCACCTCACACCATCCAGATATATTCGGAAAACAAATCCAAGAATTCCCAGCCCGGGATAATGGAGAAAGCTCTGAAATTAAATAAAAGAGCTTTGTGAAAGCTTACAATTTATATCCTGTTGCCAAGAATAGCCATTCATACATATCTAGGAATATTGCACCTTATTGCTATTAAGCCTCTGAATCTTAGGAATATTGTTTGCTTTTCCATTTTAACAAACAACTATTAAAAAACAAATCATGTCGCTTATTTTTATAGACTTTTTAAAAGCTAATTAATAGATCGAATCAGCTAATCAGTGAAGTCATAGGAAACCATAGGAAAAATTGTGTTCCAATATATTAAAGAAAAAACAGACGGCATATTTATTTTTATTCATTTTCTGTGAAGCAGGCATAATTTAACCTCTTAACAATATAACTTTTTAAAATATTGATATTTTAAAAATCACTTAGTAAGCAAACATAAAAACATTCAGCTCATGGTTGTTATATTTATACTATTATGTCTGATGCATCTGGACTGGCAATTGTAATTTCACAGTTCCGTTCATATACTTACATGGAAGTAAATGTAGAGTTTAGTTAATCATCTACCTGTAAGTATCATATTAGTAAGGAAATAGTGATAAACATCCTTCTCTGTGTAAAATTGTGCCCTATAAAAATAGATATTGCCTTGATTGCCCTCTGAGACAAACCCCACTTTAGTAGGGTACAACAGTGTTCTCTGAAGCATTTGATAAAATGAGCCCAACTTGACAGATAAATGAAATTTCTTTTTTTTTTGACTGCTAAAAACTAGTCTGCAACTTTATCATTTCATCAGGTGTTATTAAAATAAGGGTTTAACTATTAGACAATTTATAATTTGCTTATTGGACATAGAACATCAGAGAGAGAGAGAGAGAGAGAGAGAGAGAGAGAGAGAGAGAGAGAGAGAGAGAGAGAGAGAGAGAGAGAGAGAGAGAGAGAGTGTTTTACTGGATAAAACAATCATTTAACTTCTAGTTATGCTCAGTATTCCATAAAACAGAGGTGTGTTCTCAAGATAAAAAGAAAGGTCAAGAAGGATCTGTGTATTAGCTTTCAAGCAGAGATCCTAGTCAGAGCACACCTGACTGGGGAATTCTGGGAGTTGAAGTCCACTTCAAGTTTACAAGGTTGAGAAACACTGTCCTAGATCAGTGGCCCCTAACTGCTTTTGGGCACCAGGGATCAATTCCATGGAGAGAGGTTTTTCCATGGACCGGAGGGGGCGTGGTTTTGCATGCTGCCTATATCCCTTGGATGGGGCTTTGCTTTGCACGGCCCAGTTTCTGTCATGCTATGGCCCGGTGCCAGTCCATGGTTGGAGACCTGTCCTAGATCATTTCTGTCTTACTGAATCTCTGCATTGAACTGAAACCCACCAGCTTATTCATGGAGGTGACAAATAATTAGCTAGAATGACTGTATTGATATGTACTTGGAATTCTCTGTGCAATTATTTCCCCAGTGAATCCATTTTGTATTGAGATTTGGCTTCACTGTTTAGTAAGAGAATTTTTCATTAAAGTCTTCCCATGGTGCCCACTATTCTCTGTGTTGCAGAAAGTTTGTTAAGTTCTGTGTTTGCAGGTTGGTGAAGGGAGAAGAAGGTCCAACTGAATGGATCAGAGAGTATCAAGAGGATCAATCTCATGGGTGACAGCTTATCAAAAGCATTATTATTTATCAGGGAACCTCAGAAGAAAGGCTTGACTAGTGATGTTAAAATTGCCCCTGTCATAATTTCAACATTTTCAATTGTTGATATTTTTGTATCATTCTTTATTCTGAACATTTAAAAATGATTTTCTATTCCATATTTTCATCAAAATTAGTCATAACACAGCTATATGGGTGATGCCTCTTCTCGCTTCTCTGTAACTGCCAGGCACCAAACTAGACAATTATGTATTCTTATTATTCCTCTTTAAAGGTAAAGGTTCCCCTCGCACATGTGTGCTAGTTGTACTCAACTCTAGGGGCAGTGCGCATCTCCATTTCAAAGCTGAAGAGCCAGCACTATCCATGTGGCCAGCATGACTAAACACCCAAGGCGCACGGAACACTGCTACCTTCCCACCAAAGATGACTCCTCTTTTTCTACTTGCATTTTTACATGCTTTCGAACAGGGACAAGTAATGAGAGCTCACTCCGTTCTGCGGCACTAGGGATTCAAACTACCGACCTTTCTGATTGACAAGCTCAGCGTCTTAGCCAATGAGCCACCACATCCCTTATATTCCTCTTTACCTAATTATTAATGCATAAATGTGAATAAGTTGTGGATTCATCTTGTAATCTATAGCATTATTGCTTTCAGCTGGGGGCTAATGTGTAATTTGTTTGCACATATTTTAATTATTTTAAAAACACTGTTAGCAAATCCATTAGCAAATGGTAATCTTTTTTATCTTAATTCCAGGTAGCACAGTTTGAAACCGGAAGGAAGGAGCATGAGTGGAATTTGATTTAAGGTATTTATCGGGTTTTCGCCCCCAGCTTTCTGCAAAGCTATGTTGAAAGGCTCTTTTTTTGCCTTAGAAAATGTTTGAGCTCAAAACCTTAAAGTCTATCTTCTGCCATTTACACCTGAGAATCACTTAACAAATTGAGATCAGTAGCTTTCTGAACTAAGCAAAGCAAAGATCAAGGATGAAATCTGTCCCTCAGTGAATTTATGGCAAGGCTTCTCATCTTTACAAACATATTCAAAAACAAAATCTGCAAAAATCTTTGTTGTCTTAGTAATCACAAACACCTTTTTGGATATGCTTCTTATGTCCTAGCAATGGATTTTTTTTTTATTCCATGGGATCCATCATATTTCATGCTGAAGTTGAGCTCTGTGTCATACTATTTACCTAAAGCTATATAATAATGGAAAACAGTATACAATCAGCTAAACTAAGGAAATGAAAAAAAAATCCCCTCCAATACATTAGTTAAGGTAATGCACTGGTTTATTGATGAATTATGTAAAGCATCTGATACTGTTGTACTCTCTCCAAGGACTATTGATTATAAAGGGATCAAAGAAAACTACAGATTCAAAAGGAAAAAAAGAGAATTTATTAGCTGATGTATCAAATAACAAAACAAGAATATTGAATACTGAATATGGAATAGTGTTAAAAATAGAAATAAATCTACAAAATCATGCTAGGATACATTTTATTTTGCCTATTTCTGTTACATATTTGTAAAGTTATTTCTATTTTATATAATAGTGAATGAAATACAGGAAGGGAGCATGGAAGCACCGGAGAACAGCAGAGGAAAAGAAATCACATGAACAAATGAAACAGAAGAAAAACAACTAGATAAATCAACATTTAATAACTTCAAAAATAGTAAAATAGTACAAATTATAAATTCCAGAAACAGATAAAAACCTGGAAAAGGCCAGGCTTCAGAAGAATAAAATGCATAGGATCATCTAAAATAATACCAATTGATTCCTATAAATGTTTCCAGATTTTGCTGGTAATGGAACTACAAGTCCCCTCCTCCCTCTTCTCCCCAGTGTTTTCTTTTTCTATCCTCCTCTCTCATATTTCATTGAATAAACTTATTTTTTCCCCCCGCCAAACATCTATAAGCATCTAAGAACATGTCTGTTTCAAATTTGGAACATATTTCAAGGTAATGTTCTTATAGCTGCTTTATTACTTTTAAAATGAATGCGATTGTTGGCCTTACTAAAACATTGAGGTTATTTCAGTTTAAGGAGAAAAAGAAAAGGAAATTAGAGCTGCATTGGTTACTCACTGGCTTTTCAGAGTGATTCAAAGCTCTGGTTGCAGCTGATGATTGGAAGACTTTCTTTGGTGTGATACAACACATGGCTTATGGTATATGGTAGTTATTTACTATGTTCAACTATTTTACTAGTTTAAATGGTCGCTTAGATAGAAGCATAAACCTACCAATCTGAATAATAAGTGCCACCATAGCTAGGTCCCTACAGTGGGGGGGGGACACATGACGACAAAAAGGTAGAAGACAGGAGTTTCCCAAACTGGAATACTTTCAGCCCCACAATATTTTGGGATACACTGCAACTCAACCTCAAATACATTACTTTAGATGGCAAACAGGGACTATGTCATGGAGTCACTGAAGAGTGGTGCTGATACAAGAGCAGGGTTAAGACCATGCAGAGAACATCTTCTCTTTCCTCTCTTCATTCGTTAAAGAAAGCAAAGAATTCCTAAAACAGCATCATTAAGTAACACAGCCCTTCACCTCTAAAGCATGAGGAGAAGCTAGCCTTGTTTTAGCTCATGTTGCTCCTTTTCCACTCCCAGAAGCTGTCAGGGTGGCCCAGAAGGGACTGCCAATATAAATTACATCATTACTGCATCTCCACAAGGTGAAAAACATCACCTCTGCAGCCAACGTTTCTGATCTTGGGGAGTTAGGACTGCTTCGTACAGGTGTGACTCATTTGTGGTCCCTGATCCATCCTTTAGAGTGGAGAATTGGGTTAAAAGTTATTTTATTCTACTTTCACTATGAATTAATAACGTTTTCATATGGCTTGATTTATACAAAAAAGTGAGTTAACCATCTGTGAAGGATACACTTTTGATTGCTGTGTCATCAAAAAGTAGTCTTCTTAACTCCAGCCTTTTAATTTCTATTCAGGATTAAAATCTGTCTCTGGTTTCAAGTCTATATGTTGTTTTATCATTTTTCCATCCATGTATGTATTTTTGTCCAATATTTTTTCTCTTTTTGACATGTTCACCATATATGTTAATATGAATCAGGAATCTGGTGACATTTCCAATGTTTTGCATAATTATCCTTAAACATCTTTGTTTAATGCCAACTATAAAACATTTTATAAAGATTTTCTTTGTATGCCGTAGACATTATTAATTTAGAATTTCTAACCCATAATTTATGCCATTGAGCTAACTCAATTGAATGGCCAAACTTTTTAGCCCATACTATCATTGTCTCTTTTACTTGTTCATCTTCCATCTTAATACTTAACAAATGGCTATATATTTTCTTTATTAATTTTTTATCTGCCCCTGTTAATATCTAATTGAATTCTGTTAATTCTTTACTTAAACCATACATTTTAACATTCTTCTCATATCTCTTAGTATGTAATCTTAAATAGTGACTTTGTCTTTAAGATGCTAATGCTCAGTGATTGGTGGAGTCTATGGAAGATTGTAGTAGACCATTAAATCAGGTGACTAAATCTGACCACTGAAAGTAAATCTGAATTGTTTATGCTGGTCTTTGACCACAATACAGATTTTATTTAATTTTATTTGGTTGTAACTTATCTAATAGAAAACTACTTCCAGGACTTCTAGACTAAGGTCTGTGTTATCTGTAAACAATGTCTGATCCTATGGTAGTCTTTATGAGTGATTACTGGGTATGTCTTCTCAGCTGTAGCACTCATATATGTAGCACTTATATATGAGAAGACTAAATGGCCAGGAAAGGCTACAGCTAGAAGAAATATGTCTTGAGCACAAATCTTAGTGAGTTTATATGGTAATCAGATACTTAGTCAAAATCTCAGAGAAAAATTTGTGTCTGGAGGAGAAAAGTATAAGTTGGAGAACTTTTAGTAGTACTTTATTTTTTTTTACTAAGTCACAATTTGTGAAATCAGAAATAGGAAGCTAGACATTTCCTTGCCAAGAACTGCCATAAATTTCCACTAAAACCATTTGTATTCCCATTTGAATACAACTGGAATTCCCATTCAAGCAACAGCAGAGATCTGAATACAAGCACACTGATGTTTGAACTAATCTAAGTCATCTTTGCCCTAGTGGAATTGACAAGACTTTTGTTTATAAATTTCCCTTGTGTTTATATGCTATCTGAATGATGAGCAAATGTGGACAACATTACTTTATTCAACAGTACAGGTTTTGCTTATTAAAAACTCTTGGGGTGAAAATGAAAAGCTACGGTTGCTTTATTGGGTTATTAATTCATATGCCAGAAATGGGAACAATTACTCTGATAAATATCTTGAGAAATGCCTAGTTGATTTCATTG
Source organism: Thamnophis sirtalis (assembly GCF_051295495.1). Lineage (NCBI taxonomy): Eukaryota > Metazoa > Chordata > Lepidosauria > Squamata > Natricidae > Thamnophis > Thamnophis sirtalis. The sequence goes on from NW_028261383.1 coordinate 82,920,302, forward strand.
CAATTTGGTCTGTTATATTTGCATTTCCCTCCACCAAATGCAAAAAAAGAAAAAAGAAAAAAAAGAATCCATAATCTTATTAATTCACTGTATGCTGCATGGACTTGGTATAACAATATATAACTTTATTGTTTGCAATGTTTGTTTATTTGAATCATTATTTCTTGCCCTTTCCCAAATGCTGGAAAACAAAGGAAGATGAATGTGGATTCTCTTGCTTTCTTCATATTAATTATTTGGTTTTTTGCTTTCTTTCTGGCTATTCCCATGGACCCTGGTCCCCAAACATTGGCACGACTGAGTACACATCTCTTTTTTTTCTTCCAATGCTGCTAGGAATTACAAGGCAGCTTTTTGCTGGCTTTGATCACTTTCTCAAAGCGTGTTGTGTGAAAATGAAGCATTCCAATATTTTTTTAAAATTTCGGAATTATTACATGCAAGTGGGGAATAAGGTAGCAAACGATTAAAACAAATACTGTGTGTAAAAGAACCAAAAGGAATATATTTTCTCTACAGGCTCCACTGGATATGCTGGATATGCTGAAATAGGAGATGGGTTACCCTAGCAGGCAGAATACAGTACATCGGGTGTCCTTTTCTTTATCCTTTTTAGTTATAATGATTATTTAACAAGTTATTCATAGCTGAATAATTTCCAAAAGGATCAATGTGGCCCAGTGAGAGAAGATGCAGTATTTTTTCTGTTGCTGAATCCCATTAATTTGCCCCTCCTTTTTGCTTTTATCTGAAGGACCTCTCTCTTTAAAAAAACAACAACAACTTTCTCCCCCTTTCTTTCTTAATTGCCAAGGAAGCGATACATCCAGCAAAATGCAGCCAGTGGTAAATGCATGCTCATTTCAGTCTCATTGAACATGTAAATAATTTCAGAGCTGTTTCCATGGGAAGTAATAACTGCTCTTCAGTTAACAGGTAAACAAGCTGAGGTAAATACAGTGCAATTTTTTTAACCAGTAGCTATGAAAATGTCTCCAATTGCTTTATCCCTAAGTTTGGCCTTAAATAAGATGTCTGATGCTGCACTTTTGTTTCATTTAAACCTTCTGCCAATTAAAATCATACTTTAAAAAAGCCTTTTTTTTCCTGTCTTCAGTGACAGCAGCCAACAGCAGACTATCCCCATGGAGGCCTTCTCCAGGGGGTTGTTGACAAGTGATCTCACCTGAGGAGAGAAGAGAAATATGTAAACAGTTTGGTGAGCTGCTACCATACATGGTCATGGTAACCACTTTTTTCTCTCAGGAATTTTTGAGAAGCTTCTCCTCTTGAAAGAAATAGAAGAAAGGCAAATTAAATCTGACTTTAAGACAGGGGTGGGTTCCTGCCAGTTCTAACCTCTTCTATAGAAGAGGTTCCACAAATCTACAGTGCCATTTAGAACCGGTTCCAGCTCCCTCCCCCCCACCCATCCGCACATCATCAAGATGAAGAGCGAGAGGAGGAATTCTGGGAGTTGAAGTCTACAAGTCTTAAAGCTGTCAAGTTTGAACACCCCTGGGGTTTTTTTTCTAAAGGGTTATGGGTGCAAGGGTCTTGTAACTTGACAGCTTTAAGACTTGCGTGCTTCAATGCCAGAGTTTCTGAGCCAACATTTTGGTTGCTAAGCAAGAGCGTTGTGAGTTTCACCACATTTTACAAGTTGGCCACGTCCACCCAGTCACATGACTGCCAAGCCACTCTCACTTGGTCACATGGCTGGCAAGACACTCCCACCCGGTCACATGGCTGGCAAGACACTCCCACAAAATAGGGCACACCTATAGAAGAGATTCTAAAAAATTTTGAAACCCACCACTGCTTTAAGAGAACAAGTAAAGTTCCTCTCAAGTCAAGCTTGATTTCAGGTGACTTCATGGACACATCAATCTTGTTTTCTGAGTCATAAAACAGAAGTGGTTATTCATTGCTTTTTTTTAAAAAAAAATCCTAGTTTACCCCACAAACCTTGGCTCTATCATCTATGCTCTAAATAGGTTTAATTTAGTTTATTTTTGTTTATTTTATTGTCATTGCACATGATACAATGAAATTAAATGCCATCTTCAGTGTACATTATAACTATATAAATAAAAAAGCACATACATCCTTTACTTTCTATATAATTGAACTTGAAAACTATCCATCTATCATCTATCTTTTATCATTTATCTAACTGTGTGTATCATCATCTAACTATTCCAAGCCAATCAAGGGAGAAAACAGATGACTTGTAAAAGCCTCAGATGTGTAAGTAAATGAACCACCATTATAAATGTCTACTATATTTCTTTTCCCTAATTCCTTTATGGTATTTTGTATATTGGATATGCATTCAAGGATAGGCTTTGCATTTTATAAGCAGTTCTAAAACTTCTTTTAGAAGGATGGTAGAGGATGGTAGAAGACAGGAAGGGCTGGAGGAATGTTATCCATAGGGTCGCGATGGATCGGACAAGACTTCACAACTAACAACAACAACTTCTTTTAGGGAAGCATGGAAATAGTCAAGGTAGCAAAATACAATTGTTATCATAGATAGCAGATAGCTTCTAGTTTATTCTCAAAAATTAATGTTTGAGGTTTTCACTGATCTCCCAATCTCCCAGTCTGGTATTTTGATTTGTACAGATAGTCCTCAACTTACAACAGTTTGTTTAGTGACTGTTCAAAGTTACAATGTGATTTACATTTGGATGCTTGACAACTGATTCACATTTATGACAGTTGCAGGGCCCCAGGATCATGTGATCCCCTTTTGCGACCATCTGACAAGCAAAGCTAATAGGGAAACCAGATTCACTTAACCACTGTGTTACTAATTTAATAACTGCAGTGATTAATTTAACAAATGTGGAAAGAATAGTCATAAAACAGGGCAAAACTCACTTAAAAATTCTTCACCTAACAACACAAATATTGGGCTCAATTGTGGTCATAAATTGAGGATTACCTGTACAATTCATTGTAGCTTCAATATTGTCATTTTTATACTGTATTTATTACTGTGATCCATTTTAAACCATCTTCAATAGAGGGCAAAATGTAAATTATTTCAATCAACCAATGAAACATATAACTTCTCAGTGCTTATACTGTGGATACAGATTTATCTTCTGTAATACAATGGATCAGATAGAGGTTGTATCAATTTTCTCAACCGTGATTACAAATGTCGGCCAGGGATTTAGATATGTTCTATAGTCCTGCTTTATATACAAGGCATGCAATTGATTCTTCAAAATTCGCCTATAAAGATATTTAGATTCCATTCAAGGAAAGCTCAAAAAGAGCTCATTTTGAAGAATTATAGAAGAATACAATAGAGATGCTTTGGATATGAGGTTTATTCTCCTGCTTGTCCTTTGTTCACCTGAGTTAGTTATTTTAAATACTAATAAGGTCTATCTAGAACAGAGGTGTCAAACTCAAGGCCCTGTGGGCCAGATCCGGCCCATGGGGTGCTCAGATCATAGGCCTCCCTGGAAACAGCGAAGGACTAGCCCGTGGTATCTCTGCCAGTAAAAACAGAAAGGTCATCACAGCCAGAAACAGAGTTTGGGAACCTGTTTTCGCTGGCAAAGTGCTCGGGTCATCACAGGCGCCGTAACACAAGTGATGTTGAGCTGGCCACACCCTCCTAGCCATGCCTCCCCCCCCAAGGTCAAACACAACCCTGGTGCAACCGTCAATGAAATAGTGTTTGACACATCTGATCTAGAAGTTCTCATGGCAGGTTATAATCCATTAGAAAGCAACAGAAAACACTAAAACTATATAAAACAAATAACTGAAGGGTGATCTTCAAACTTTCTACCACTTCCTACATTATTTACCTATAGCTTCTGAACAGTCTTCAAAGGCAGACATGTTAAAATAAATTTATGTTGTTGGTACATTCTTTTAATCTTTTACTGTTAGATTTCACTAGTAAACATATTCAAATGTATGTTTGAAAATGTTTATTGCCTATTTCCATTGAGCTGGAAACGATTACCCTATTTTCCACAGAATTATCACTTCAAATAATGCAAATATGAATAATATGACCATTTCATGAGATTCTTTATCAGTCCTAATCAAGACTTACCGATGTACAGTACAGACTTACTGTACATCGCTGGGCCAATAAAGAATCATCTATCTGATGTTTTTCAGTTGTCAATTAGACAGCTATAGTGCATTTCATAGAACTGTGAAATTTGTTGAAATCTTACAGTTTCAAAATCCTGACAGATAGCAATTCAGGTCATGACCACCTGAGACATATTGTGCCACTGGTAAATACCTCTTACCATTAGAAAGTCTCTACTGCTTATCTAAAATCTGTTTTCCTGCAATTTTCACTCTATGATTCTTTTCAGATCTGTCTTCAAATCTGACACAAACAGAAATGTATTACTATTTTCTCCAGCAGTAATTTAGCAGGAAGCTAATATAGTAAAGTGAGACTTCTGCAGCAGGAAGACAACTATCCTAAAACAGATCCACCATTGTCTTTGTAAAATGTTCGCTCCTTAATACCAAGCATCTCAGGGACTATATCGTCAATATATAACTTGCTTTCAAAAAGTGATTGAGGAATGAATTTGAGTTTTGTGCAATGAATTACTCTTGAATTTTGGCAACTGGATGACTGAAATGATGCTATTGAACAGCTCTGCACAACAGTGGAACTTGCAATACATCCAAATTTCCCATTCAGAGTTGCAAATCACAGTCTTGTAATTCTACAGGTGAACCATTTCCAGGTCTCCGATGGCCAAATATCAGGGTCACGTGCAGCAATTCCAAAAGTAAAACAATGATAAACCATTAAAAAAACAAAACAGAGCATTAGATATTTGCCATAGAATGAATATATCCATATTAACCTTAATCTAATTTTATGAAAAATAGTCAAGACACAAACATAACCAATGTTTGTATTTTGACAATGACCTAGTACTCTTTCTTCCAATTCAGTCACTAATTATTCCCTCTCATTTGTGTGTTTGTGCCTGTACAAAGTTATATGTGGATGCTTCCATGTAAACTGGAATCCCTAGGGCACAAGTTTTTATCTTCCATGTAAATGTTGTCCATTCAGCTACATACACAGCACCATCCTTCCTGAATTTCTTTGGACTGTATAGATGGACCTGATAGGAAGTTGTAGAGAAATAAGGAAATAGCCTTGAGACAAATTAGCAAGAACTGTTGCATAAATGAAGGGAGGTGAAACATACATTAGGTCCTAGGAAAAAAGATAGTATTCAGAAGAGACTCAGGCAGGCTCCTTCCTAATTCATTGGAAAGGAAGGCAAAGGTAAGCACAAATAGCCTGTAAGTTTATGTTACTATAGCCTATCTCAAAACAATATTATTAAAGAGAAGAAGAAGATGACCAAAAGCAAGATGGAGGGACTCAATTACAGTGGCAATGAGAATATGGCTGGAAGACCTGAAAAACCAAGTTAGTAAACACATCCTCATGGAAAACAAAAATGTTTTATGTGGTCACTAATAGTCAACAACTACTTGATGACAGATAACCAATCAAATCAAAAGGATTTTCAGAAGCACATGAGTTATACCTAGGAGGAACCAAAAATAATCTCTTCTGCTTTACCTATACTTTTCTAATGAATGGGATTATGTTTCTTTTTCTGTCCATCATCATACACTTGTAAACATGCACTCAGTGAAGCTTAGGTCATGCAGTTTATCTCACAAGGAAGAGGAGTAATCCATCATACTGCGTGACAGAATGGTGGTTATGTTACTTAATGCATTTAAATGAGTTGTGAATGGATAGATTGTAAGAGCTAGAAATGTGCATCTGACTTTGCCATTTTCAGGTTTTTTAAGTATCACTAATAAACTAAATGAAATTGTGACGTTCAAAGGTGCTGCACTTGAGAGTTCATAAATAGAATAAGAAGATTATTGCTAGTCTGTGTTGAAAAAAATATGTATATTCATTTTGCTTTGTGAAGATAGAAGAAAGTGCAGCAGCCAGTATGAGATGACTATACTTGTTTGGGTAGATGACTACTGGCTTCTAAACAGCATTTTACTCAAAGGAAGGGACAGGGGAATACATCACCTCATGAGGACACAGATTGTATAACTTTGCACTTACTAATGCTTCATGTGCCTAAACCAACCCAGTCCAATACAAATTATTATAATCTGATGTCATACGTTGTTTTAGCCTGCTGGGGAAGAGAGTGAACTTATGCCTTGGGTATCTACTCTACTGTCCCTAAGTTTGTGGTTGATAGGTTACTTCAAGAACAATCTCTACTCTCTTTTTAAGCCACTTTACCTTTGGACAAAACATGGACATTCTTCAAATTTGCCTTCAAATAGAGATTAGCCTTTCTAAAGTAGAACTCATGGCCATTCTAACACTAACCCATTCCACTCCTCCTAGCTATACAGTTATTTAGCAAATCATCCTTGATTAAGAAACAAAAAATCACAAATACGGATCATCAGCAAGTCCTAAAACAATTAATTGTTTAGAATGCATAAACCATATCTGAGCTCTTGGGAGAGTGCCAGGATTAATTAAAAAAGGGAGATACAATGAAACAATCAACTTTTATTCTTGGCAACTAGGTGTTTATGTACAGTGCAGAGATACCATGGGAGGCAGTCCATAATCTTCAATTTTATTAGTCTACTAAAGGAAACTATTGGCACTTCCATTTAAAAATATTGGCCATTCCACTTAAAAATGGCCAATTGTTTCCTCTTTTTTATTTATTTATACCTCGGTTCATATATATTTGGTATCTCTTCCAACTTGCAGTACTTTACAAAGAAATCTAACTTCAAGTCTATTCTCAGCTGTGATAGCACACTACATTCTGGACCATGGTAATTAAGGAAATAAGTTTTTTTCTGACAGCCCATTTGATTTCAGTACATGTTTTACCTCCCCACTGAAACTGACAGCAGTTATATGTGCTCATATTTAACTAGGATCAATAAATTAGTCAGGATCACTAGATATTTTTTTGGCCATGAAAGCTAAATATGTCAATTCTAAAAGATAGAAACCAACAGCTCTGTTAGGATTATTTCTTAATAATCTGATGACTTCACTGTTGAATAAAAGATTTAAAAAATCCTTGAAGATCAATCATAGTGATAGCTTCATTTAATAATGTATCTATGGCAGCTCATTTCAGGAATGGTTGTGTTTGCACAAAATCCTGCTAGAGGTCTGCATGAAAAGAACCATTTCTCATTATCTTAGACAAGTGATGGCGAACCTTTTTTGGCTCACGTGCCAAAAGCAGGGAGAGCACAGGGGGGGGTCGTGCGCAGGTGTGCCACACCCATAATGCTATGCGCACTACCTCAGCGGGTATGTGTGCACAACCAGTGTTCCCCATCATTTTTACTGTGCTTTTTTCACACTCTCCAGGTTCCAGAGACTTCATAGAAGCCCCGGAAGGACGAAAACAGTCTCCCACACCTCCCAGGAGGCCCTCTGGAGGCTTCAGGAGCTTCCCTGAAGCCTTCAGAGCACGAAAAACCATCTCTATGGGCAAACCGGGAGTTTTGGAACTGACTTTCGGTTTGCTCGTAGGACCAGTTTTAGCTTTCCGGAGCCTTCAAGGGCCTCCAGGAGGCTTACCTGGAGGATCAGGAGGACAAAAATGTATCCTATGAGCAAACTGGAAGTGACTTCAGGTTTGCTCATAGGGTCATTTTTCATCACTTCTTGTTTCTGCATAGGGTCATTTTTTGTCCTCCGGAGCCTTCAGGGAAGCCTCCTGGAGGCCCCTGAACTCTTTGGAGGGCTAAAACCAGCCCTACGAACAACCCAGAAGTCTGTTCCTGAACTTCCGGTTTGCCCATAGGGCTGGTTTTTCATGCTCTGGAGGCTTCAAGAAAGCCTCCGGAGGGTGAAAATGGCCTCAAAAGAAGGCTGAAGTAAGCTGACCAGCGCACGCATGCGTGCTGGCCAGCTGACACGGCAACGCCTCGCCTGCCCGGACAAATGGCACCGCATGCCATCTGTGGCATGCGTGCTATAGGTTCGCCATCACGGTCTTAGACCAATCGGCAATCATGAAGATGTTCGCTAGTCTAGACATTGAATTTGATCCAGTTGTGGGCCATAATAGAAGTCATTAGCCTTTAGAAGAGGAAAGCTAAAGCTGCCCAGTACTTTACTACTATCACAGAATCTCCTTGAAATTCTTAAAATGAATTCAGCCGTACATTTTTAGCAGGCAAGTTTCATGTGTCAGTGGTCTTTATTAAATAAAGCAAAATAAGGGTTTCTTAGATAATTTCTAAGTGGACAGGGTGAAACACTTTTTTACTGTGACTTTGACAAAATGTTACAATTTGATCTTCCAACCAATCCTGGACCTTCCTTTGAAGAGGCTGATTTTGTGGGCAACTGATTCACTCTTTGTAAGATATAATGATTTTATATAGGGTAGTAGAAATGAAAGGGATTTGTCCATCGTCATAAAATGAAATTGATTGGGCACAGAGAAAGAGAATCAGGCATTTAAGAGCTGTAGTGGAATAGTGGTTAGTATGCATTATTGCAGGCTAATTCTGTCGACTGCTGATTGTCAGCAGTTTGGCAGTTTAAATCTCACCAGGCTCAAGATTGACTCAGCCTTCCATTCTTCCAAAGTTGGTAAAATGAGGCACCAGATTGTTGGCAGCAATATGCTGATTCTGTAAATTGCTTAGAGAGGACTGTTAAGCACTGTAAAATGGTGTATAAGTCTAAATGCTATTGCTATTGCTTATGTCAGTAGGCTACATTAGATTTTCAGGTATAAGTCTTGAAGAGCCAAGGCAGAAAGTGATGGCTCCCAAGCTAGAAAGGGCCAGTATATAAACATACTAAAAGTGTATAGCTTCAAAGAGACTATGTGCAACATCTATTAATTTGGAAAGGTAAGAGGACAGTGCTTCTAGAATTTAAACTTATAAGTGCTAATATTACAGCTTTCCATTATTTATACTAATCAATTGTAAATGGCTTAATTCTCATTTTAGTAAGGATTCTTATCTATCTGATGTATCTGGGAATCTTCTGTCAAGTCAAGCTGAGAAAGTGAGCTAAGCCATAAAATAACAGAAGCTCTGTGATTTAATTCTGATTCCAAGTTCCAAGTGCTGGCAATAACCTTTGTGGGGGAAAAAAACCTAAATTTGACAGTGGAATTGGGTCTTCATTGCATTTTGATACAGGTAGTTGATTCTACCTGTAATCTAAGATCTACAGTAAGATTACACTTGCATACTTGACAGTAAAATCGGTTAGTTTGTCTGAGCACAACAGGCAGATCTGATTAGTAGCTCTGCTTGGTCTTTTCTGTTTTGCCACCTAAGGAAACACTGAGTTTATTTTTCTTAGGTTTCCATTTCCTTAAGTCAATTGTGTTGTCAGAAGTAGTTTTTCACATGCATCTATGTTGCTACATCTATTTTATGTTTTCCCTATTATGTTTATACTGGGGCATGTGTGTTACATTGTCATGAAAGTTGGCACTGAGAAAAAATTAATAAACCATTGAAACAAACAAAAGAATAAATACTATTTAGAACTATTTGTAGCAATATCTATCAAGCAATATCTATCTTTCTTTATTGACCATTTTTTGTTCCGCAGCCTGAACAAGAAATGGTCATGCTCATATTACTCAATACTTTGATTAAATAATATTTTTTTCTTTTTAAAAAAGATTAAAGTAAGAATTTCAGTGAGTATTGTACTTTTAAAACCTTGAGAAATTGGAATAGGGAGATTCAAATTCTTTTTCTTGTGCTCTTTCAGAAGAGGAAGCATGGGGGCTTTTTTTGTGATGTGAAGAAGGGCCAGATTGTACTTGTAGATTGTTTTTGGAATGGCTAGTAGAATTCCTGTTGTTCTGAGAATGAGTTCTTGTGGTGTCTCAGGACTACAGTGAAAAACTTGCGGTGAGTCAGGACTACAGTGAAAAACTTGCAGTGTCTCAGGACTACAGTGAAAAACTACAGTGGTTAAGTAATAGAGTTATCCATAGGCACTATTCCTTTCCCTTCCCTATCAACTTTTCTAAATCATCCACTTCCAATATCTTCCACTTTATTGGAACTTTTACCAGAATAAGAGAACACCCCCTTCCAGAAAACAGACATACTTCCAAGTAAGTCCAGAGAACAAGTTTGGAAAGGTGTAACTTGTTGAGAATTTTAATCACCTTAATTACCTTTCATTAGTGATTAACAAAAGCCTAGATATAAGGGAATTCCTTATAAAATCTGATCTTTCAACTGATAACAAAACCTCCCTTAACGCACCAACCCCCAATTGTGAAATGTGTATGTCAGTATGAAGCTCGTTTTTTTTCTTGCATCCCTCATATAGATTTTCTCCTTTACTGAGAGGGAAAGCAGGAGTGGGGCACAGAAGATAAAAGAGAGAGAGTGGGAGTGAACATCCAATTCTACCATTTTTATTTATCTATTTAGCATAAAGCATATCATACATGGATTACATTTTATCTAGATCAGTAGGACACGATAAAATATAAATGTTAAAAGGATCTATGTTTGAATACCAATGTCTAGGTCATTGAACCACTGAAGCGCAGTATTGTTTATATTTTTTAAAAAAATCAAATACAATAATACAATAGCAGAGTTGTAAGGGACATTGGAGGTCTTCTAGTCCAGTGTTTTTCAACCTTTTTTGTGCAAAGGCACACTTTTTTCATGAAAAAAATCACAAGGCACACCACCATTAGAAAATGTTAAAAAAATTTAACTCTGTGCCTATATTGACTATATAGCGGGTGTTTTTCCCACGGCACACCTTACACTATATCACGGCACACTAGTGTGCCACGGCACAGTGGTTGAAAAACACTGCTCTAGTCCAGTGTTTTCAACCTTTTTTGTGCAAAGGCACACTTTTTTCATGAAAAAAATCACAAGGCACACCACCATTAGAAAATGTTAAAAAAATTTAACTCTGTGCCTATATTGACTATATAGCGGGTGTTTTTCCCACGGCACACCTTACACTATATCACGGCACACTAGTGTGCCACGGCACAGTGGTTGAAAAACACTGTTCTAGTCCAACCCCTGCCTAGGCAGGAAATCCTATACTGTTTCAGACAAATGCCTATCCAACATCTTCTTAAAGACTTTCAGTGTAGGGGCATTCATAACTTCTGGAGGCAAGCTGTTCCACATAATTTCTCCTCAGTTCTACTGGACCACTATAATATATATATGTATATATAAATAAATACTGGACCACTATATGCCTTCAGCTTACCTCTGGTCACAATATGATCTACAGTTTGACATGGGACCCCACAGTCACACTTATTTATATAGGCCCATTTATACAGTGAGTCCTGGCAGATGCTGTGTGAGGGCAGGATTGTCCATTGTTCATATAATTCTACCACAAATGATGAGTATGAAATAAATTGTTTCAATATTATCTCAATGGTTGGGAACTTTTATAATTTGGCCTTTGTCAGCAAAGGGAATGCAGATAAATCATCCAGTCTATCTAGGCAGACAATTTTTCCACATTAAAATTTGTATTGATGAAAGACGAACTTTACCCAGGGCTGCCGGGTGGATCTTGGCCTAAGGATGGCCTTGTTGTTTTGACAGATAAAAGATATACTAGTTCATAAAAGATATACTAGATCTTTTATCTGTTTTGACAGATAAAAAAATTACTAAATCTTTTAAAGAATGTAAGGGGAGGAATGGAGTTGGGAGTGGAAACTCCAGGGTGAAAGAATAATTCTACAGGCTTTTCTTTATTTAAGTTACAGCAGATATGTAATCCCGTGGTTTCATGGTCATTCCAGAAAGTGCCAAAGAAAGTCTAACATTAGTAAAGGGCTAGTGTTGCTATAAGTGTATCAGGCTTTTTAAAACTTAAAAAAGGTGTCAAAGAGTGCTTGAAAACCTCATTAAAAAATAAATTAATCTTTCACTTGTTCTCACTGCATACTCTTTTTTTTTTTATGACAGAATGAATGCTAGCCAGATTTCATTCCTGCTGGAATTCATTCTCTTGTAAATATGTCATGAATTCAGGTTGCTCTGAAAATTTGGATCTGTGGCAGAATTCTTTAAAAGAATGTTTCTGGATTATCTAGATCCATTTCAGGCCAGTTTGGGATACCTCAGATCATGGAGGTGTTTTGGCCATCCTGAATAAATAAATAAAAACAAGAGAAGTAATGTGTCCCTGCTTACACACTTGGATATCTTAGCAGTCTTTGATACCATCAGAGTTATTTCTGCACAGGGGAACTTCTATTTCCCCTTGTGATCTTAGGGCTCAGTTCTGTCCTTAGCTAGTTTAAATCTTTACATGGTTGCTGGAAATGATAGATATGATGAGGCTGAGTTTGATTTGTATGTGAATGGATCCCCAGGGCTGCTTCTATTTTACTGTCCTTGTCAAGTGTACTGAACTCCTGGATCGCCTTCGGCCCAAAACTGAATTCTTACCTGGTCTTTTCTGTCTTATTTTTAAAAGAAAAAATCTTAAAGTGTAAATTTATTAGCTTCACCCTCATGGTAACCATGTCTATTTGCTGTCTATTTTTATTCATGCATTTGATATATTTTAACTGTATATTTTATTGCTTGTTACTGTTATGTTTTGGGCAGCTTCATGAAGGTTGCAGTTTACTTGGAGTGATTTTAATGTTGGAGTTGTTCCCTTCTTAGCTCTTCTTCATTTAGATAGCCAGTTCTGATAGGGATCACTTTTTAAACCCCCATTGTGTATTTGAATAACCTCTTCAGCAGAAGAAACTGGTTGTTCATTCAGCAACACAATCTGATGGTAAAGCCTTCTATTTATCCTTGATATTGTAGGTGCTGGATTCAGCCTCAAGAATCAATATCCTTTTGTTATAGTTGATTGGAAAAGAAATCATTCAAAGTACATGACCTACTTGCTGATTTTCAGACTTGGGCATGGTTTGGAAGTATAGTAGGTCAACTAGTGTTTTAATGTATTCTTGTGTCATTTAGACTCTAATAGAATTACACAGAGTCTGTGGTTGTTTATGGTGAAGCATAAGCTTCTCCTTATGGGGAATATATAATTTTGTTATCTCTGACATTCTAAGTAACTGTCCATGTAAAGTGGAGGATGGAAACACCAGAAGCAGCTATAGATCATAACTCTAGTAAACAACTCTCTTTTCTCAAGGGGTAGAAGATAAGGAATAACCATCTTGTCATATCATCTTGCATATATAAGTTGATACATGAACAATAAGAATGTTGTAAGAAGTTATACGATCATGTGCTCTATGATAACTCTTTACCTGCCTGCCTTTGAAATGTTTTTACAGAACATGGAAGTTGTATTGCTACCTTTGGAAAATGTCTCTGGATCTATGTGTGTCAGGCACATTCCATAACAGTAGGGTGCTTTCACAAAAATACTTGCTGTCACTATTAGTTATGAGATGAAGAACATCCTTAGTCTAGAGTTCTGCATACAAATAGTTGAGAATGGTTGTCACTGACTTCCAGTACAGGAACAGATGGGGGCAATATAGAGTTAGCATCATCTGAAGTGTTTTCCCCCATGTGGTTGAAATCATAAAAATGTTAGCGCATTTTAGATGATTATGCTGCTGTAACTTTAAACATAACCATGAAGTAAAAAAGAATCAGTATACAATGAAAATATCAATAGATAACAAAGTTGGAATTATTCATCCAAATTTTATAATAGTTTTCTCCAACAAAAGCTTTTGAAGAGCAGGATGTAAGGGGAGAACTGAAGGCATTGAACAAAACAACCACTTCATAAATGCACAACAAAACATACGAGAACAAACCTATCAGGACAAGATTCAGCAGTCCATCTGCATTTAAAAGACAAAGGCCACTCTTTCGAAGACAGCAAAGTCCACATTTGGACAGAGAGGACAGCTGGTTTGAAAGAGGGGTCAAAGAGGCCATCTATGTCAAAATTGGACAGCTCTCTCACAACAGAAGGAAAGGGATACAACTTCTTTTATCTCTAGTCTACAAAACACTCCTTTGAACAGTTCCAAGGAAGCTCCACACACATTTGCACTACTCAGGTGACCCTGATGACACAGATAAACCTCCAGGTGGCCTCAATGACTCTGTAAAAGAATGCAAATGACCAGCTGTCTGCAAGGAATATAAATCCTTCCATTCCCCACATCCAGTCAGAGCTGGAGAAGCTTCTTGGATGAGAAGTGAAATGTCTTCAAAGAAAAACAAGAAACCCCAGTTACCTCTTGAGAAACATATCTTTGGGACTACAGACATTATATTTTGGGTTTATTGATTAATTAAATTTACATACTGCCCATCTCACTATCAAGTGACTAGGGGTGGATTACATCATAATATAACTATATAAAATAATTAGAATACTTAGAACATTAAAAGCATTAAAAACATTGAGCATTTAAAGTTGAAACCCTAAAATAAATATAAATTATACATCTTGATTGTACCAAAATGTTTGACAAATAATCGTTAACAGTCTAGCACTGGACAACAGGAAATTAAGTGGACATATAACTGGCTTAGAAAGGCCTGGAGGGACATTGTCCACGGGATCACAATGGGTCGGACACGACTTCGTGACTAGCAACCACAACAACAATGGCTTGAAAATTACATGAAAAGATATTTATTATGAGTTTTATTATGATATTAGTATGAGTTTTGATGAGCTGCAGTGAAAGCTGGCCATTTATCATAGCAGACAGATGAAGGTGTTGCTGGGAACAATATGTTTGTTTTCTAGCTGTGTAGTTTTGTTTGTCATGTTTTCTGCTTCACTCTGGATTGACACCGTGTTTGGAATTGATTCGTGTCTTGGAGATTCTGCACTTTTTTTGCCTCATGAGTTTTCTTGTTTGTGGATTTAAGCTTGTCTGGTGGAGTTATTTTGTTTGAGCAACTTTCAATGGCTGGACTTAATTGGGACAGTTCTGAATTTTGGTGAAGGGAATTGCTGGGGAATATTAATAATTTCACTAAACCACTGTTACGTGTGTATGTGAGTTAGTGGGGCAGCTCAATTACTTTGTTTTACATCTTTTCAGAGGATCTTCTTTCCTATTTAGCATGCCCTGTTTCCTTCAAAATAAATGCATTATATTCATGGATATTTTCTTAGAGGCTCAGAAAGCTGTAATGCTGATGAGTTAACTTCCTTGAAGGATATCCTTATTGTCTGGAAATGGGGGGGGGGAGGAAATATATGGAACAATAATTTTCTTATTCTTTATTTGTGGTCCATTATTATAGAAGTCCCTTACAAATGTGTGGGCTGTGCCATTTTGAAATGCTGATGGTGACCTAGATGTCACCAGTGGGGAGCAAATAAGGAAGCAAAAAACAAAACATGTCATCTATCTATCTATCTATCTATCTATCTATCTATCTATCTATCTATCTATCTATCTATCTATCTACCTACCTACCTACCTACCTACCTACCTACCTACCTACCTACCTACCTACCTACCTACCTACGTACCTATAGATAGATGATATAAATGGTAGACAAATAGATGTAAATAATCATGGAAACCCAATGTAACCCTGTGGCTTAAAAAAAAATGCACGGACGAAAGTCCTGGTTTTTCCATCTTTTTTGGAACTGAACAGCAAACCAATTCAATAAAGAAACAAAATATTTTTTCATCATGGCATTTGTACTGGTTGCCTATCGTTGGGGATTCATGTGTTGAAATATTTTTCCATGAAGCAATATCCCTGCATACAGAAAACTTACTTCTCAGAAAAATTCCTTGTCTCGTGACATTTAGTTTTCATGTGCAAAAAACATACTCATACATATTGATATGGATCTAATCATTCAATGAAGTGAAGCTTATCTACCACTTAAAGTAATACAGTTTTAGTGTGGAGTACTAAAATATGAATTTAACAACATTTGCTTCTGCCTTTCTATAGTTTTATTTTATACAGATTCTTTTTCAAGTTATGTGTATCCTTTTAGTTATATTTCTGCAGATGCTTATTTAAGTGTGAAATTTTACTGCTGCTGTGCTGTCAATGATTCAGATGCTTACAGAATTTACGCCTTTAGCTAAGCAGCAGATTTAAAGATATGTGGTGTTGCCTTCTTATCTCTTTCCTCCTTCTGCGGTAAAGTACAGAGTCAGCTTGTTAGAATATCAGAGACTTGGCACTTCTCATATATCAAAACTGCTATGTTACATTTCAAAGAATGTGTAGTATGAATCTATTTGTCATCTTGGATCCTTATATTTTGTGAAGCAATTTTCTTTGCATTTTGAGGTGCCTGCTTGTTTATACATGTGTTTACACTGTCTTTGAGCAACATATAAGACCCTATGTAACATTGGGGCTCTTGCTCCCAGCTGTTTTGAATGCCAAACACCAGTGATTCATTGTAAGTCTTATCTTTAGATGTATATGGAGAGTCTCAGTCATCCAGGTCATGGTTGTCCCAAAGGTGCTTTTTCAAAAGGCAACTAGAGTTTCTTGTTTTTTCTTTGAAGATGTTTCACTTCTCATCCAAGAAGCTTCTTCAGCTCTGACTGGATGGTGGGAAATGGAAGGATTTATATTCCTTGCAGACAGATGGTCATTTGCATTCTTTTTGAACTAGTTTTAGAATTAGAATTAATAAAAAACTTTGTTGGATCTTCTCCAGTTGCTGGCATTTCTTTAGGTGAGTTTTTTACCATGCTGCAGCATAGATTTGCCACTTAATCCTTTCATATGGCTGATTGGAGGGAGGACAGGGGATTTTAGATGGGGACTAAATTTTCATATGCTAAATGTATCACATGCATTACTGATTTCTCTTTTCCCACTTTGTTCATTATTCTTAACTTTGATCAGGAGGAAAAGACACTTTGAAGTGACTCCAGTTATGGACTAGAATGAGCAAACAGGCAGTAGCAACTTTTTCTGTTTTGAGGGGCCTTACTCTCTATTGTCAGAGGATAAAGTAGTAAAACTGGAGAATGCATCAGAATGACAGAGAGAACTGTCCTCAAAAGTCATTGTCCTGGAAGATGCAGTGCAAGAGTTGCCTTTTTGCCAACATCTCTCTGTCGAGGAAGCTGTGTTTCTATCTCTATCTCCAAGGATTCCAGTCCAAAAGAATAATAGTTTTCTATTGGATATTTGGATTGAATGGCTGTTGGAGAATGCTAGGTTCCTTGAACTGAACAGGGTTTTCTCAGTTGAACTATGTTTTAGTTAGGGGACATATCCTACAGCCTGAAACTCCACGTGGAGCTGTCCAAGGTGCTGCTCAAATTCTTCCTTTGAAAGAATATAGATTTTACTGGAAATTAGAACATCTTCAGATTTCTGTTGGAGTGGAGATCAAGGCCAATATTATGGGACTTTTAATCCCAACTCAAAAACACCAAATTGCCTATTTTTATTTTATAGTTTAAAAAAAAGGTCTATTCAATTTGGAAATTCTGTTTCATCTCCAAATCTATGTGCTTTAGAAGAGCACTGCCTGGCTGTCTAAACTTCTTTTCTCCGCATTCTCCTTTGCCAAACTAACTCAAGTAAGTATATCCAAGGACTGAAAAACTAGGGTAATCTATGAGAAATTGGGTTCAGATATCTAATCTTCCCATTTTTGCAGTAACATGGTTGCATTATCTCTGGTGTTATTTGTAATTTTGCTCGATATAAATCAAGTCCTCACTGCATCTCATCTAATACCCTTTGCAAAAGAGCACTGCAGTCTTGTCATTCAGTCCATTATTCCTGACTGCAACTTATTTTGCCTGGGGCTGATGGAAGGGAATCAATAAGTGGGAAGTTTTTCATCCCCGGTTTAAAAAATTCCATGCTAAATGATAAAATGGAGTTGTTGTTCATCACAAAGTCCAGGGTTGCAAGTGTGAATTGTGAGATACAGTTACAGATCAAGTTGATTGTTTGAAGCAGTCAGAACTCATGGCTCATATTCTGTGATCGATCTAACTTTTGCATTGTTAGATTGATATCCAAAACACCAGCTCACATTAATTCATAGTATTCCAGTTGAGCTACTTGTATACACTGGACAGTCCGTCCTGTTTTCAATTCAGCTTTTTGAACTTGATAATAAGAAAGTTCCAGGATACAGCCAGTTTGCGGTGATTGGTGGTGAACGGGCGATGGCGAATGGATGGTGGTGAATGGACCATGGTGACTTCAAATGGGCTCCAGCAAATGGGTGGTGGTGACAGTGAATGGGCTGTAGCAAATGGGAGGTGGTGATGGTAAACAGGCGGTGGCAGCGGCAAACAGGCCATGGAAGCAGAGGCAGATTTTTTTTCTTTTCCTCCTGTAAAGCTAATGTGTGTCTTATAGTCTGGAGCAATTTATAGTCTGAAAAATATGGTATATACTTGTAGAGACTTTTGGATAATGTATATTCAATAGACTTGTACACTAAAATGGATCAAGGTATTAAAAACCACAACTGTGAAGTACTTTCAGTTTAACTGACAAAAGGCACTTTGGAAGCCTCCCTTCACCAATGGTTCTGGAAAAAAAAATAAAGTTGCTTTTAATGAGTCACAGGAGGAATCTGCACTCCTTTGCAGACCAAAGCATTTCTTCTTGCTTGAGTCCAAAATATTTGACAGCCCTGCTATAAAGGACTTGTGATTATTTTAAGAGAATTATAGCAGGCTCCTTACAAATTTTAATTGGATTACCTTAATTGTCAATGTCATTATTAATATTAAATAAAGTTAATAATAAATGTCATTTAAAATTAAAGGAAAATAATACTATACAGGAGAATCAATAGCAATAGCAATAGCGGTTAGACTTATATACTGCTTCATAGGGCTTTCAGCCCTCTCTAAGCAGTTTACAGAGTCAGCATATCGCCCCCACAGTCTGGGTCCTCATTTCACCCACCTCTGAAGGATGGAAGGCTGAGTCAATCTTGAGCCGGTGAGATTAGAACCGCTGAACTGCAGATAACAGTCAGCTGAAGTGGCCTGCAGTACTGCACCCTAACCACTGCGCCACCTCGGAATCATTTAGTGTAGTGGTTAAGGTACAAGGCTAGAAACTGGGGGACCATGAGTTTTAGCCATGCCTTAAGCGCAAAGTCAGCTGGGTGACCTTGAGCTGATCATTCTCTCTTGCCACCCTAGGGCAAACTATTCCAGAAATCTTGCCAAGAAAACTGCATGGACTTGTTTAGGCAGTGACCAGGAGTCAAAAACTGAGTCAAAGGCATGCCTATATAAAGGGATATAGAATATTAGAAAAGACACACTTTGAACTGAAACCAAATGAATGTTCAAAGATGCTTTATAAAAAAAACTGAATCGAGTAGTGATCTACTAGAAATTACGTTACTGTAGCACTGTATATAAAGTCTGGTAAGATAGACCAAGAGAAATCTTGATAGCAATGTTTCCCAGCACAAAAGGAAATGTAAAACTGCTATCTCATAGCCCTGATAAATTTGTAACAAGCAAAGAAAGAACCTGCAGTATCCACCCTGATTCCTTCTCTTAAAATGTATACATTACAGTAACTTTGGATGCAGAACTTGAATAGCTGACAGACTATGGGGTGTTCCCCTTTTTCTTGTCATCAGGGGCATTAATATCAGCAGTGTATTTCCCATCAATTTCTGGCAGGAAATAAAAGGAATACAGAAGATGAAGGGTCTTCTAAGATTTTAGCCTTTGTTGGTGGTGGGTATTCCCCCCTCATCTACAGCCCACTGTCTTAGTCTACAACTGAAATGACATATCCAATAAAAATCGTAATTCCTGCTTTATGTTATTTTGAACATAAATGTTGACATCTGCATCTTGCCATGCAGGAGTAGGAAAATGTCTGTTAATTGAATTGTTCTTCTATACTTTAAGGGTTTTAAAGTCAGGAATTGTCAATTTCTTAGTTAACTTTGATCTGCGGATTAGTGCAAGAATTTTTAAAGGCCAAAGTGGAGCAAGGAATAAAAGCAAAGAGAAGGTGGATGCCATTTCTGTTATCAGAAATGACTTTATTCAGTGCACTCTCTGTCCCTCCAGGCTTTCTACCTAGCACCTCTTTCTCACAGTGGACCTGGCAAATTTCTAACTTCTAAAATATAAATTTATTCATTTGTTGGTTCAGTGGTTTGGCTAAAAATTCCAGCATTACCTGCTAAAACAAATGGCAAAAGGGGATGTGATAAAATGTTTGAGAAAGAACAAAGTTGCCTGCATGTGAAATACTAGTGAGGGAAATACAGTCTGTTGTTGTTGTTGTTGTTGTTGTTGTTCTTCTTCTTCTTCTTCTTCTTCTTCTTCTTCTTCTTCTTCTTCTTCTTCTTCTTCTTCTTCTTCTTCTTCTTCTTCTTCTCCTCCTCCTCCTCCTCCTCCTCCCCCTCCCCCTCCCCCTTATTCTTCTTCCATAGATGATGGCCTTAAAATTGTTCAGCAACTTTGCCTGATTGTAAATATTTCCTTGAAAGCTTGAAGAACATATCTAGGAAGGGATAAGTGTCCCCTAGGGAGAAAGGCTGCTGTTCTTATAAATAGCAAAAGCAGGAAGGCTGAATTCTAAAATGTGACATCCAGTCTCTGGTTAGTAATTGCCTTCAGTCAAGTCTGTCTATCATTTATCAGCCGAAAGAAAGAAAATGAGGTTGAGCAAATATTTTTAAGGACAGTACAGCCAGGGCATGCCTAAGCAACCTTCTGGGTGTCTATAAAAGTCTGATGTGCATGCTGCAAGAGTAAAATGATCATCAGGGAACTTATGACAGCTCACTGTGCATTTTTCATTCGTTGTCAAACCACCTCCCAGCCATTTGGAAGGCATTTTCATAGACAAGTGCAGTACACTATTTTAATTCATAGCGTCGCCCAAAAGTTTCAAATTGTCTGGTATTTTGAGAATCGCTGTGAATGCCTGAACTGCAAGGTTACTGTGCTTTGTGGACATAATCTGGTTGAGCCTGTGACTGCAATAACTACAGAAGAAACTTCATGATGGATTGATTGGTGTAATCTCCAGAGAAAAACAACTTTACTGTTCTTGGGTGGAATTATTAGGACAATCAGCAGCACAATCATGCCAAAAGATGGGCCCCACTTATTGGTTTTTATTTTTTCTGTCTCTTTGCTTTAACTTTCTACTATTAGATATTCCTCAGACATATTGGATTTCAACCTCCCATAATTTCCAGTCAGCATGATAGTTCTCCCTAATGTTTCTTTAATGGACAATTGTAACCTATATTGTTATATAATAATTAAATACCTCTTTGAGATTGCTTGGGATTTAAAAGGTCATGTTCTTTTTGATGATATGAAAGTGCCATAAATAAAAATGTAACAACTCAAGGGAGCAGTTGGTTCTCATGCAGTTGAGAACTTGCAAGGACTTGTGAAGAAGAAATGCAACTAGATCTTTTCTGTTGGCTGTGTTTGTGTGTATGTATATGCACTGTATATTTGTTCTGTATGCTGGTCAAAGAAAAAAAAAGAGAGCAGATGTTACTGTCATGCCAGTCCTTGCCGGCTGTTGCACCATGCCGACTATTTTATCCCTTTCTAGCATCATTTTCTGATTTTTCTTCTCTTTTCTATTTAGACCAATTGAAGTGACTTCTCTTTGGAAATGCATGGGAGGTGGTGGAGAGTGGCTTGAGTTACGAATTCCATTTCAGAGCTACTCCTGATCAACAGATTCTTCTGCATGAATCCACATGGCTAATGAAAACACTTATTTCCTTTCATTTGGAAACTCATCCATAAGACATTTTACACCTTTCCCGGGAAAAGAAAGGAAACGACACATTTCCAAGAATGAGTATTTTTTTCCAATTCTTTTATGATAAAATGCCCATTTATCCTGAAATCCAGACTGAGTTCACAATGTTGGTGCTGAGATACTTAATAAGGAGGAAAGGGCTGGGTGAAGATGCACTGTATCTTAGCAAATTACTTGGCCATGTTCATTTCCCCTCTTTTGAATCCTTGCATTATACAATGTTTCTTACTGATAGAGCTTAATATTCTCCCTGCCTTTTAGGTCAATTACAAAGAACTTTACTTCTGTTTACCAGTTTGGATGGCGGGGAGTATATTTCTTTGATTCAACTGCTCCTTTTGGAACATTCAATACCATCAAATATTGCATTTTTGAGTTCTTTGCTAGGTTAAGTACTTTGATGGCTACTGATACAATTAAATTAGCATTTGAATGACTATTGTATGGAATCTGAAAGCTTTTAACTGATGATATAAAAAGTACAGTCAGTTCATATCTACATAACCCAGCATTCAACTCAATACACTGAGATAGGAAGATCAAAGGACAATCTGAGAAAATAGGCTTCCCTATAGAAGACACTGTGTGAATGTGGAGAAGAATAATCCATCTCACATATGCCATGGTGCATATGATGTCCTTCAACATATATGGAGGAAGACTTCATGCTGGCAAAAGATGTGGCCTAATACTGGGCAAATGTCATTTATTCTATTTATTTACATACTTTCAACATTTGCTATATTTTTATTATCTATTTTATTTTATTCATAATAAAAATTATCTATTTTATTTGCTCAGTATAGAAGGTTAAATATCAATAATTTGAAAGTGCTCCTGACAAATGAAAGCCTTCAATTTTAGGATTCAGCATTCCTTTATCACACCATCAATAAACTCCAATTGGGTAAATTTGCTTTAATGCAGAATGGAGAGCTCTCACTTCAAGAAACAGGATCCAAAAATGTGATAAATCTCTATTTTTTCTTGAAATTCCAAGTTTTTTCTTTAATATCAAAAATAGATCAGATGCTTGGATAGTTGTCATAACTTCTTATCTTCTTTTTCTTCATAGCATTCATCAAATAGCACATCCAATGAAACAAAACAAAATGCAGCACCTTTTCTTGGCTTTCTGTCTCAGTGTGAGAAGAAGATTTGCCATATATGTAGAAGATACTCTCCCGAAGAAAGGATCCAATAATTATCAATGAGCAATAAAGAACCCTGATGGGAGCTACAGATTGCCACTAATTCAACCCATACATACCACTAATTCAACCCATACATTTTAAAATTTACATCACTTCACTTTGACCCTATAATCATCACTCCTTACAAGAATTCCTCTCCCACACTGTTGTTTGATCTTCTGCCTTCAGCATTTTAAGGATCTACTTATTACAGCATTTATTAGTAGGGTCTTTGACAACCCAAAGCTTTCTGGATAGGTGGACCTTCAATTTCTATAATGTCTGGCCAGCAAAGTTATAACCTGTATTGTCTGTGGATTATTGGAATTGGTCCAAGAAAGAGAGTTAAATAGCCACTGACAGTGTTTATGCAGGAGGTGATACCAGAGTTAAATAGCCACTGACAGTGTTTATGCAGGAGGTGATGCCACTACCAGCTCCCTAACCTAATTACATTCAAAGAACTAATCAAATTCCTAGCAGGCAGAGAAATGGGAATGCCTTAATAAACATGGTAGTTCCCAACAGATTGATTCAGCAACCTGAAAACAAACACACAGGACTTGTACTGAATTCCCATTCCCTAAGATTAATATGGCAATAAAGAGAAGCCAGATGTAAACTATTGTTGCTGGTGCAAAATCTTTTAGACAGATGCAATTCTGCATTTAATGTTAGCAAACTGCCCCAAGATGGTAGAAATGAAGATGTTTCAATAAAAAGACTCAGGGTTTTTGCAAAGTTAAAAGATGTTTAACCAGATCTGTCCTGGTGCTTGCCTTAGCATTACGTGGAAAACTACATAAAACTGCTCTTTCCTGGTGCTTACCAGACATATTGGAATCGTATTTCCTAGATTTCCAGTCCGTATATGGAAGATTGGGGCTTATGACACACATCTGAAGAGCAGCATTGGCAGTGGGGTTGGCAATGGACATGTTCATGGAAAGAGCCTTCATCTTCTGGCAGCCTTTTACTGTTTCTGGTGCCAATTCAACATTATGTCTAAAACTTGCTATTCGCAAGAACTCACAATTCCTATCAGCATTGATTACATCATTTTGGTTACATGCTGTGTAATAGGCAAAGCACTGAATGGATTTCTCAGCCTGTTTGTGTTGTTGAATAGCTTGTTCCTCTGCATGTTCCTCACTCTGTTCCAAGTCTAATTTGCAATCCTTTCAGGGATTTTGCTTATTCTTTTCGTGCAAACGTTTTCAAATATGGAAGTATTGATACTCATGTGGCAGGAGAGTAGCAACACCTGGTGCCTACTTATTTATTTGTTACAGTTATTTCTTGCCTTTCATTCATGAGCTCAAAGAGGCATATTGCTCTTTCCGCCAATTTTTTAAAAAAACCACCCAACTCTGAGAGTAAATGACTCATCCAAAAGTCATTCAGTAAGCTTCTGTGGCTGAGCATGGTCTTAAATGTGAGTTTTCCCCAGTCCAAATCTAACTTTTTAAGCGCCACCTCATGGAGAAGGGAGCGTCATTGTTATCAGGCATTTCTTGAACTGAAATGATACCAAGGCTATATAAATTGCAACTTTCTCAATCAGCTAGATTTATGTAACCAGGTTCAAAAGAGGGAATGTATTACACTTCCCTAACCAAACATGACTCTTTTGACTATGTCCCAAAGGTGCTTTTTCAAGAGGCAACTGGACTTTCTGATTTTTCTTTGAAGACATTTTTCTTCTCATCCAAAAAGCTTCTTCAGCTGAGCTTGGATGAGAAGCAAACATTACCCCTTGAAAAAGCACCTTTGGGACAACCATGACCTGGATGACTGCTAATCTCTATAAACATCTTTTGACTATAATTTCCATCAACTTCTTTTTGGGATTGGGGGTCTGTTCCTATAATTTGGGCTATTCACCTCATTTGCTTTTAATTTATTTTTGATTCATTGTATCTTAAAAATATGGTGTGCGTGGTTATGTGTGTATGAGTTAAAAGTAATTACCAATTGTCATAGGAGCAGCTTTATTGATCTTGTCAATGGTATGCAAACCTGAGTTTAAAGAACCACTTTTTAAAGCTATATTCAATTATGAAACCTTGCCTCCATTCATAAGAAGCAAATTGTAAATTCAATGACAAAGGGATAAGATTATGTCAGAGCTGTCTATAAGATATGGTAAAAAAGATCAAGATGGTGGCTACAAAATTCCAATAAAAACTCTACCAGTTTATTGTGTCTAAGTTTAGGATGTATATAAAAATAGCTGAGCTTTGGTGACATTGTTATGGCTGCCATCTTGACTGCTTTGACTGTATTCTGCAGATACTCCTGGAACTTGCTGTAATTTTTTTTTATTTTAGTCATATTGTGGAGATGTTGAAGTCCTTTAGCTAAATGTCTGTGTTATCGTAGAACGTCTAGAGAAAGGGTGGAAGACCACATATTACATAGCACATCCACCTCTGTTATTGATTAAAGTCATCCTTTTTTAAAGGCTTTTAGGACCTGTATGAAAAAAAAGCAAAGTGGTTTTGAGTTGCATTAATTTTAATGTTGATTTTTTAAAGTAGCCACTCCTTGTGTCGGGGTGACCCAGAAGCCTGTAAAAAAAACTAGTGAGTATTTTTCTCACTAGTAGAAAGGTGCTTTCTCTCACCTCTGCAAAATTTAAAACAATTTTTCCAAATCATATTAATTAAATATGCAATTTATTGCAATATTTATTTCTTTAAGTTCTAGAATCATTTCTTTTCTGAACAATAAGTTCTATAAGTGGAATTCACACACTGAGTGAAAACGTGTTCAAGTTTCATGATATTTTTCCATTGAATTTTGTAAGTAAGATGACTCTTCAAAGGATAAAACATATCAAGTCTTTTAAGAAAAATGAATTCATATATGCACATTATTTTAAGGCATATGATAATATGAATTGCTTGGTTCTAAGCCTGAACAGTTTAATAATGGATTCATTAGGCCCCTGCCTTCAAGCCAAATGTGGTTTCTAGAGCAACTGGAGAAGCATACAGATGACTTCCAAGGAATCTAGTAAATCCCTAGTGAATCCCAGAAAATCCACTTCAGTTGGTCGAGTTTTGCAAATACCAGGATGGAAGAACAATATTCAAACATCTATTACGATTTGGTATGGAAGTCTATGTAAATCAATATGATAAGAGTTACTCTATGACTGAGATGGACAGTATCTAAATTTGACAAATAAATAAAATCTGAAAAAATGTCATGCAAAAGATTAGGAAGTTTTCTCTGTCATCTCAAATCACAGGAGGTGGAATTCAAACTACAGGAAGGCAGATTCCAGCTGAAAGTTAGAAGAACATTCTCAACAAGAAGACCAAGGTCAGGGGATTGAAAAAAAATCAAGATGTTTTCCATGACCCTACAGATAAAGCTGCCCAAACTTTACGTACACGCTTTATGTACATGTAGCATTTATGAAAAAGCATTGAGCTTCATTGTCCAATTTCAGCTGCTTTCTTGACTTTTTTGACCTTATGTTCCTAAGATCATTTTGACAATGGTGTAAAGTAGCTGGGAATGTGGTTGGCTATATGTATAAATGTGTGGCTTATAAATACCAATACAAGAGTTACTTTGATAATTTTGAAGGAGAAAACTGGAGAAAACTCAGGAAAACTTGATAACCATTTTTCTGAATCCAACTCTTGTACTGATCTTGATGGGAGGAAGAATCTTTCTTTCTTTCTTTCTTTCTTTCTTTCTTTCTTTCTTTCTTTCTTTCTTTCCTTTCTTTCTTTCTTTCTTTCTTTCTTTCTTCTTTCTTCTTTCTTCCTTCCTGTCTGTCTGTCTGTCTGTCTGTCTTTCTTTCTTTCTTTCTTTCTTTCTTTCTTTCTTTCTTTCTTTTCTTTTTTTCTGTTTCACATCTTTGCTTACCACTATACTTTCCTTTATTTCCTCCCCTCCATCTAAAACAGGCCATTCCACCTTTCTTTCCTAGGCTGATCTCTCTTCCCACCTTGGGATTTCAGAAACTGAAAATAATCAACATGCTTGGTGAACAGAAACTCCCTACTACAGCTCATAACTTTAGTTTGCTCAGATTAATGGAGGTGTAGGTGATGCCTCTCCTGTTGCTCATAAATAAAAGCAGCAAGTGTCATCACTGGGTTCCAAAGAAGCCTGAAGAGAGTTGCTTTAACAAGGGAAAGCCCTGCTGAGCTGCTGACTGAAGTTGGTTTGCTCTTCCCAAACACTCCATAGCAGAATTTACACTTCTGAAAAGGCTTTGTGCTGTTGAAGTAGCTGGTCAGTGAATAAAGAAAAGAGACCAGAAGAAAACCCATCTGAAAAGCACCCTTTGCACAGGGCTGGGGAATATGCTATTATCATTGAACAGATCAAGCAGTGGAATGAGATTTAGGGGGAAATATCTGCCCCCCTATTGTCTGGAGGGACTCTAAGTGGCCATAGCAATAAAGGAGGGAGAAATAGATAGATGCAGCACATTTATCTTTCCAATTACTGAAGAGATTACTTCATGGCTTAAATTTTACAGCCATTTTCTTTAAGTGCTTGTGAAAAGGTCAGTGTCTAAGGTCATATTAAAAAAAAACTGCAGAGTTTAAGAAACTGTGAGCTGCTAAAATTGCTAGGAGAGGGAGAATAAGATGCTGGTTTTGAACCAAGTTGGGAAAAGGTATAATTTTATTGGATAATCAACCCGCATTTCAAATAAAGGTAAGTAGGTTTACTCCATTGATAACAGAGGAATCTAACTCAATACTTATCAGCGAGGCCTCAGATGTTTTATGAATGTTTATAAGTAAGATTTATAAGTTTTCTCCTTTGTACTGGTCAGACTGAAGTTCTATTTGCAACTAACTTTTATTTTATTGAGGATCGTGGTTTTATGTAGCTCTTTTATTATGAAACTTTCAACATGCTCTCCCGCAGAAAGGGCATGGCTTACTTGAAAAATCCACTCAGAGTGGCCTGAGCCATGAGCTGATCAACAAATAAATTTGATAAATAAATAAATAAATAAACCATGATCAGAAATTGTTTTCCAGACTCCTTTCTGAATCAAACCTTTTCACCCATGCATTCCCCTCCTATAACAGAATGAGCTGAATATTTTGGTTGGCCAGTAGTATCAAATACACACATTGGATATATCTGGATGAGTTCTGAGGAAAGAATGAAATATGACATTGATGGAAGCTTGGTGATTTCCCAATTCTATGATTTTTATGCTTTGTTGAGTGGACATTGTTCCTCCAGAAAAGTAACGAAAAGAATCTGCTTTTTAAAAAAGTAAGTAAGAATTACAGTTAGAAGTAAGTTAGACTATTTGAAACACTATTCAAATTATTTGAAAGCTGTATTTCATAAAGAGAAGTGGCTCTGCATACACATTCATGCATTAGGCTGGAAAAAAGTCAACAATTCAAAAATTGCACTCATTTGAGCTCTGCCTGGTTCCATTGCTAAATGATAAATAATGTTCCATTCAATACTCTCAAATTGGATGCCGTCTTATATGATATCATAATCTGGAAGGTTCAAGGAATGAAGAAGGACGAAGAAGAAAAATAAAGACAGAATGAGAGAGATCTATCTTCCACATAACATTCTTGTGAAAGGAAGCCATAGCAGAAAAAGACATCTATACCAATTTCCAACTGAGGTGATTATTTAAAAGTGTTTGCTTCTTATACTTGTTTCAAAAACCTCTTAAGCAGTAAATTTGGTTTGTGACCTAAAGTAATCTTACAGAAACTGGGTCAAACGAAACAGATTGAGTAAAAATGATCAATCCAAGCTGTACTTTTTCAAGCAAGGTAAACTCAACTTGTATCTAAGGGCAGAAATACACCCAATATTAAATGTATCCTTGCCTCTAGCATGCAGTGTGGTTTAAAATCAAAATTACCTTAGATGGGGAAGCAAATACCATAGTTAATGGGATCATAACAAGCATCTTTGTCTCTTTTGTCTCCTGTGTGATTCCCAAGTAAAATACTTTCTTTGGAGTTACTATTTGCTTTGAGACAAAATATGCCATCTAGACTCAGTTCTTCAATCAAATTTTCATCCAAAAGAAATGCTACTTTCCCCAATAGATATATATTTAAAATATTTTCAGATTTTTTTTCTTGCAAACACACTCTGTATTATTGTTATGGTCTGTTGATTATATTTATTTGCATATTTTATTTATTGCTTTAACCTACTATTTTAATTGCTTGCATCTTATTCTAAATCACTTTGATTTTTTTTAAAATAGAAAGCTCTACACAACTGCTTTAACAAATGAGCAAAACAAGGAAAGAGAAGAGTTCAATTTGTCCTTGATGTCCACTTCCAAATATTTGCCATGAAATTGCTGTGTGCTAGATCGAAAAGAACAATCCCAATAGAAACAAGGGTAACTTTCTTTTGTACTTTTTGCCCGAGAAGATAACATGCAGTTCTGTTAACTTGGTTAACAGAAACAGAGCTTGATTTGATGAAGACATTTACTTTTTAATCTAAAAAAAAAAGAAAATAAATTGAATTGACCTGATAAATAGTCCAATGCTTATAAGGAAACTCCCAAATTGGAGTGCTTCAGCAACCCCTAAAGTACTACGGGTTGAAAGCCAACAGGATATTGAAACAGGGAAAAAATGAAACTTTGATTTGAGGCTTTGATTAGTTTGTTGTTTTAGAAATGGCTAATATTTAATAAATATGACTTACAACCATTTAATCATTTAGTGACTATTTGAAGTTACAGTGGCACTGAATGAAGTGACTTATGTCTGTTTTTCACACATGACCATTGCAGCATCCCCATGGTCATGTGATCAGAATTTAGATGCTTGGCAACTGGCATGTATTTATGATGATTGTAGTGTCCTGGGGTCATATGATCATCATTTGTGACCTTCCCAGATGGCTTCCAAGAAGCAAAGTCAATGGGGAAGCCAGATTCACTTAACAACCTCATGATTCACATTGCAGTTATTCACTTAACAACTGTGGCAAAAAGGTCATAGAATGGGGCACAATTCACTTAACACCTGTCTTGCTTAGCAATAGAAATTTTAGGTTTCATTGTGGTCTTAAGTTGAGGACTACCTATAAAGTAAAAAGTTGAGGTTATAACTGTATTTTGAATTTTACTGCACCAAAAAAATATTGGCACTTGCTGAATTTTTTCTCTCTCTTTTACTTTGCATTCCTTTCCTCTTTCTTTTCCCTCCTCTATTCTGTTATCTTTATTTCTATCTTTATTTTATTTTATAATGAACTTCAATATTTTTTTTAAAAAGCCAAGAGGATGAAAGTGTATAACTTCTTTTTAATAATTACCTTCAGCTGTGATTTTTCAGCGAAAACCCCTCCAAGCCATTAGACGTCATTGTAGAAGGTACTTTTGAGATGAGATGGGAATCCTCAGGTCAGACCCCTGTCCACAATCTAAGAAGTTTTCCAACCAAGCCAAGGCAATC
Organism: Thamnophis sirtalis; assembly: GCF_051295495.1. Classification (NCBI taxonomy): domain Eukaryota; kingdom Metazoa; phylum Chordata; class Lepidosauria; order Squamata; family Natricidae; genus Thamnophis; species Thamnophis sirtalis. The sequence continues at coordinate 82,950,747 of NW_028261383.1, forward strand.
ATATAGCAGCATAAATGGATATGATAAAAATCAAACCTACAAATAGGTTACAGGAGATAAGTCAACTTATCCTACAACTGTGAGACAGATATAATGTAACCTGTTATTTATTTGCAAGTATATAGTAAGGATGTGCCAAACATGTAGACCCAACCAAAGGCTGCCCACAATACTTAGAGTTGCTTCCAAAAACTCTTAATGTTTCAGGCTGGGGAAATTACTAAATACAAGTAAAAGGAATAATTGTTCAATGCAATCAAATTTAGGTCTCTCCCCAATGCTTTTTGCTACAGCCGTCAAAAAAGTCGACTCAATGGCTGCATCAACAGAGATATAGTTTCAAGATCAAGGGAAGTGACAGTACCACTCTATACTTCACTGATGAAGCCACATTTGGAACCCTGTGTCCAGGTTTGGTGACCACAATACAAAAGAGATTCGGAGGTTCTAGAAAGAATGCAGAGAAAAGCAACAAAGGGGTCTGGAGGCTAAATCCTATAAGAATGGTTAAAGGAACTAGGCATTTTAGCTTAATGAGTGGAAGCTCATCAGAGGGAGACCCAACCTGGAAATTAGGAGGCATTTCCTGACAATGAGAACTAATAAGGAATGAAACAGCTTGTCTTGCAGTATTAAGGAAGCAGCACCTGGTTTTCAGGAAAAGATTGAAAAATCATTTGTCCAAGATGGTGTAAGGCAGGGGTGTCAAACTCGCGGCATCATGTGATGTATCAGGACTTTTTCCCCCTTTGCTAAACCAGGCGTGAGCTTAGTCAGCATGTGATGCATGCGGGCCGTGGGCCATGAGTTTGACAGCCCTAGTGTAAGGACTCCTGTCTTGGGTAGAGGGTTGGATTAGATGATTCCAAGGTCATTTCCAACCCTATGATTCTCTGATTCCATAGTGCCCTCTGGCATGCCATTCAAAGTTCAAATTGTGCCCTCAGCCTAAAACAATAGGTACCTGTATTTTTCAGAGTATAAGATGCACCTTTTTCACTCAGAAAAAAGGCTGAAAATCTGGGTATATCTTATTCACTGAATACAGCCTTTTTTGCCTCCCCCTTCACCGAAATGGCCGTGCAGAGCCTTTAGGAGGTTTTTAGAATGCTCCTGGGGGCTGGGGAGGGCAGAAATGGGTGAAAAACGGGCCATTTTTTGCTCAATTTTGCCCCCCAGCCCTCAGGAACACTCTATAAGCCTCCTAAAGGCTATACATGCCCTTTTTGTTTTGACAAAAATAGGTCCATTTACTTGAAAATTGGGCCATTTTTTGGCTTGTTTTTGGGCCCCCACCCCCCAGGAGCACTCTACGCCTCTTAAAGGCGAATTTGTGAAAAATGGGCCATTTTTTTGAGGTCTGCAGAGTGCAAAACCCTTTTTTTAATTTGCCTCCTCAAAACCTTGGTGCGTCTTATACTACAAAAAATACGGTATGTACCACATTATAGTGTGACCTGTTCTAGTTTCTTATTCTACCATTGCATCCTTTTAAAGATGGGATTCCAGGCTATTAGGTGAATTGAACCTATTTTTTTTTTAGATCAGCAAGTTGTTTACTTACAGGACAAGCAATATATACTGAAATGTTCTGTTCTGCACAGCTGTTAAAGATATACGAGCCCTATCCAATTTTACAATTGGTCACACTGGCAACAGGCAAAGAAATCAAATGTTTTATTTTATCACATTATATGTTTTGCTTCATTTAACTTTTTATATCGCAGCGTATGAGGCTTTTGGAAATCCTTATTGGAAAATAGGCCAGCATTTTATTGTCCCTTTACATATGCTTGGAGAATTCATTTAGGGCCTCATTTTTTTTTGCTTGTCTCAATAATATTTTTGTCAAGCTTGAAATGCAGAAGTTGCTGGTTTGCAGTTTTTTTTAAAGAGAGGGATCATGCTAAGAAATTAATTACACACCTGAAAACAAAATCTGGCTGTTAAAATGCACATTAGGAACAAATTGTGTATTCCAAATTAGACCATTCTCAGCTTGACTAAGTAGCCTGAGATCATAGAAAAACAGCTGAAGCTGCGGAGGAGGGATTTAGAGAGATGTGGCACCCAGCATCTTAAGGAGAGCCACTTGTTTCCAGCTGGCAACAAACGTATTTAGTCAAATGGCTACCGGTCTTCTAAGAGCAACTCTTATCTGCTTACATTGGGCAGCCCATCTTAAAGAGCTGGGAAGGAAAAGCTGAAGATTTCTTCTAATTTCAATGTACAGAAGACAGATAGTATGACGTCATTTAAAACTTACTAGGCATTTGGGGCAAAGGAATATGAAAATAGTACTGTTGAATGAAATGTCCTTCTGGGTTCAGCTCCAAGTGGGGACAAAGAAACTGGAGACATGGAGGCTGCTTGGAAAGATGGTTTAATGGCGGACAGGACCACAGGGCTTGAGTCCTGAACAGAAAAGGTGATCACATGCTTCAATGTTGGGTGAAGAAGAAGAGAGCGAGGGAAGGGGCTTGCTGGGCTTTTTATAATCTGTTCAGCCCCTGTTTCCTGTTCCTGTGTAAAGAATGTATTCTGATTAGTTGTCAGACTCCCATGGGGCCAAGTTTGAGTTTCCAGAAGCCATGTGGTGAGTTTGTCTGGAAGGCTAATCCTTTCTTTATTATGCAAAGTACACTAGCTCAGGCTTTAATGGTTCAATGAGAAAGTGGGTGGGGGCAGGAAGCTGCAGGGAGATACTTTGTCTTTAAAAACATGTTTCTCCCTTTTCACATCCAGGGAAATATAATATTCTGCCTTTTCAATATTTCCTAGGATATTTCATTCTTCTAGGAGAGGGATGGATTTTAACTTCCTATAGTACAGAAATGCTTAAATAGCTATAAACTGACTTTCCTGCAGTCTGGATTCCTTGCAGCAGAGATGATATTTAGCAGGTTCTGACCAGTTCTGGAGAAACAGTAGCGGAAATTTTGAGTAATTCAGAGAACCAATAAATACCACCTCTGACTGGCCCCACCCACATCTATTTTCTGCCTCCCGAATCACACCTAATTGGGAGGAAATGGGGATTTTGCAGTATCCTTCCCCTGGAGTGGGGTGGGAATGATGATTTTGTAGTATCCTTTCCATGGACGATTTTGCAGTATCCTTTCCATGCCATGCCCACTAAGCCATGCCCATCAAGTGCCACAGACCTGGTAGTAAATTTTTTTGAATCCCACCACTACCTTGCAGCTTAGTTTTGTTTAAAAGGAATCGTTAGAGAAATAGCACACATACCTATGGGATACCTCTAATAAAAAATCTAGAAGTTCTCTGCTGCCATGTTTAGCATCGCATGCAAACAGAGGGGATATAATGATATAATTGCTTACAACAATTCTGGGGGCTGAAATCCATGCATCTTGTTGCTGAGTTTGAGATAGACTCATTTAGAGGAATATGTCAGTAGAAGGTTTACTTTAAGGATGGTGGACCTGTGACTTTCCAGATGTTGCTCTTCTATAATTTCTAGCCTTTAAAAAACTGTTGGTCAATTCAGATGGACAACTGGAATGCTACTTCAGTAGCATTCAGATGGGCTCCTATTTTCCTTTCCTCAGCTCACAGAAACATGGAAGAAACTGCAGAATTGAAAACAATATGAATGCCTATGTGATGAAAAAATGTCAATTCCAAGCTGTAGAACAGCTTCCTTCAACCTGATGTCATTCAGATTTGTTGGGAAAACAATCCCCAGAATCACCAACCAACCTGGCCAAGATCATGCTGGCTGGAATTCAAAGGCTGGCTTACTCTAATGCCTTTAAATATGTCTTAACAAAGTATGTATTGCTTATTTTTCTCCCCTTCTGTTCACTAAATACCAAACAAAACTATAACAAAGACATGTAAATGGATCAAAATAATCCAATGAAGATGATTAGATATTTACAAAGGAAAATACTTCTCACCATTCATAATTAACATGGGGGAATTCATGACCACAAGATCTGGTAATGTCACTAACTTGGATGTTTTCAAAAGAGAGTGATACATTCACGGAAAACCTGTCTATGAAAGGAGATAAGTCTTGAGAGTCAGTGTTATTATTAGCATGCCCAATTACATAGGAACAATAGTGAAAAAAGGAGTATTGAAACCTGATCTAAATATTTACAATCCTTGTTGAGTTGGTAAGAAGTTAAGAGTTACTTACAATGTTTTTCTTTAGTTTAGACAGAGGTGTTAGAAATTAACAATATATAGGGAGAGATGAACAAACATGTTTGTAAATTAAGGACTGTATATAATAGTATCATATGTATAGGCAAAGAGAAAATGAAATAAGGAGGGAGAAGTACATTTACAATGGATGTATACCAAGGTGGAAATGTTGTACAGAAGGAAATTGCAAAAGAAGAAGAAGAAGAAGAAGAAGAAGAAGAAGAAGAAGAAGAAGAAGAAGAAGAAGAAGAAGAAAGTTAAGAGTTACAAAAAAGGAGGAAATGAGGAAGGAAACTTGAGTGTGAAGAGAGATGTTTTTTTAAAAGAAGATGTGTCTCCACACTAGGATTTTCAAATTGGGTTCTGCAGAATCTAGGTTGTACAAGAACTTCATGGGGGCTCTGTGAGCGACTGAAGGCAAGAAAAAATAATTCACTTGAACCCACCTTTTTTTAAAATCACTAAAGCTTTGGCTCTCAAACAAGGATTCTGGATTTTTTTAAAAATTAACAGTGACCTGAAAATGTTTGAAAAACACGGCTTTAGGCAATCTTGATGCTTGATATTTTTGGGATCTGTAATCAGAATACATCTGACATATATCAGGAAAATTGATTTGAGCAGAATGCATACAGGAGCAACAGTAACCCCCCCCCCTTTTTTTTTTTTTAAAAAAAAAGGAAAAACAGCTTAGGAAGAGAGGATGGGAAGATAGGATATAATAAAATGTCTGCCAATTTTCTCTCTCTTAAAATCTATAAATATGGGATTACCCAGCAGATACAGAGTAAAATACTGTACACTTATGCAACAGTGAAATCAGCTTTTGCTTTGAAGCACTGTTTGTACAGTTGCCAGAGACATCTGCCTGACTACTGTGGGAAGCCCAATGGTGGATATTGGTCTAGCTCAGAAGGTTTCTACTTACGTTTTTGTTTGGTCCTAAGAACTTGAGTGTAAAAGTTATGTTCCCCTCCTAAACCAATAAAATACTCTTAAATATGTTAAAGAAACAGCAACAACAGCTAAAGGAAAGCTTCAAATGCAGCAACAACAGCTGAAACAGCTAAAAGAAAGTTGCTTCAAATTCTTCTGCAAAACTGATGTGACAGCCCTGATGTCATGGTATATGTCTTCTGCTTATATAAGCTAGGAAGAATTGTCTTGCTAGAGCAAATGAAATCAGACCCAAGGTTCAGATGCCGGGTTCATGAGCTATGGTGGCGCAGTGGTTAGAGTGCAGTACTGCAGGCTACTTCTGCTGCCTGCCGGCTGCCTGCAATTTGGCATTCAAATCTCACCAGGCCCAAGGTTGACTCAGCCTTCCATCCTTTTGAGGTGGGTAAAATGAGGACCCAGATTGTTGGGGGCAATTTGGGGACTCTGTAAACCACTCAGAGAGGGCTATAAAGCACCGTGAAGCTGTATATAAGTCTAAGTGCTATTGCTATCAGTTGAGATGGGGTATGCTTGTAAAACCTTGAATTAAACATAGTAGATGTTATATTAATTGCATGTGGGGTAAATTGCTATTGCATTAGTAGCTTTGGCACTTCCTTTACATGGCAGGTTTTCCTGCCTGCCTTTCTCAATGCTGCTCCCTTGTACCTTGTGTGAGAGTTCTTTGAACAATTTGCCAAGAAACAAACAGGTGTCCAGGATTTCTGCAGAAGGAAATAAAAGTATTCACATTGTTTTTCTCTTTTATGTTGAAGTAGGCAGAACAGTCCACTTCCCTTCTAATCTGTAAGGTACTTACACATTCTTTGGATCTATACTGGAGGTGCACACTTGCAGGTGGTATGGACTTGTGAAGGATCTTGATACAAGATAGCCAGTGTAGTTTCTTCATTAACTCAGATTCTTGATACACACACACACACACATTTGTGAACTGGTAGGGATGGTAAGTGAAAACCACTCCTGCCAAGGACTTCTCATTTTAAAAGCTACAAATACTCTCCTGAATCAGTGGAATGCACAGGGAAATCAGAATTAGGGCCCTGTGGAAATGAAGGGCTTTTGTCCTAAAGAGTAGGAAGGGGGAAAATAGACAAATTAGGAAAGACATAAAAAAATACTTGTGGAGCTGTGGGTGCAAGGATTAGACATACACATATATGCACAGGGAGAAATGAGAGAAACAGGGGAGCAAAGTTATGAAAAAGAAAAAGGAAACTGCTAAGCTTAATAGGAAGCAATCTGGAAGATAAAGGGAATATGATACTTAGCAAAAGACTATTTATGAGTAGGTGATAAAAGGAAGAAAGGACATATCTTTCCCCCCTGCAGCACTGTGTTCTGTGTGCGCATACAAGGGGTGTATGTCAGCTTGTGTATGTAAGGGGTGCAGATCAGCTGGCAGTTCAAGCCAATATCGCTAGAAGGACTGGCAAGTTTGATTAGCAAGGGAATATTTATATTTAGTTTGTATTTATTTGTATTTATTAGTTTGTCAAACAAGTTCAAGATAGTAGGTATAAATATAAACACGGATGTGAACGAAATAAATGAATACAAATAGATGAGGACAGTAGGACAGGGATGTTAGCCATGGTGGTGCGTTTATGGACCTCTAAGGAATGGGGTGAGGTTTTTATTCTGTTGGTGGGAAGAGGCATTCTGTGCTGCTGAGAGGTAGAAGACCAGACGGAATGGAAGAGATCGCAGAGAAATGAAGCAGCCAAGGGGAGAGGGATACAATCTGATGCATGTGATTGTACAAAGGCTGTTGTGGCTGTGACTATCTTTATTATAGGAGTTGGGAGAGTTGGTTTGTTTAAGTATAAATGGGGCTTTTGAAATGGCTGATATCTCTAAAGAGACTGCTTATTCTGTTATGTAAATGTTTACATATTTACACTGTAAAAAGTTAAGTCAATAAATTTCCATTAGCTCCTTCCTGTTTTTCATTTTTTTCCTCTGAAAATGTACATTCATTTGTTTGCCAGTTAATTGGCAGTTATTCTGCAAACAACATTGTATTCTATTGACGTTCCCACCCCTATATTTTATTCCATTTTTACGATACCTCAGCTTGGATTCTGTGAAATAGAAAAAAAAAAAGAAATAATACCTACAATTCCTATCTGTTTCCAGATTATAGAACAGCAATTATGAAACAACAACTGAGCTCTTCCATAACACAGAACAAAGATAGTTTGAGCTTTTCCAGGTACAACTAATTGGCTTGTCCCTTTTCTCTCAAATATAATTTATGACCAACTACAGAAAAAACACTATATATTTCACTGTCTTAAACCTGGAGGGATCAAATCAATAAGAAATAGCAGAGATACACTTCTTGATACTAGGTGAACTACTTCTCTTGCCTAGAAATGTATTCACCCAGTTTTTGACCTATTCTCTGAATTTGGAGGAGAAAACATTTTTCCCTTTGCAAAGAGGCTTTTTTGCCCTTCCAAAAATAAGAATTGCCAAGTAATTCAGGAAAGCAAAAAGCGTTTATTAAGGGATAATTTTTACCCTGTACCCTATATTTTTATAGGGTACAGAAACAAGGGATACATATATTCAATATTGGTGATAGGTCAGAAAACAAGTGATCAAACAGTAACAATTGATTGCATGTGATAATTGAACAATGAAAAACATTGATTCCAAATAACATTCCACAAGCAGCAAAGATAACTCTTTTCCAGCCAGTTCTGTATCTTTCTTAAAACTGGCAAGTGTATTAAAGGACTTCCAAAATATGCTAACTATTCTTCAGTAGCTAAAAATGCTAATTTTTGAAAGTAAAAGAAAAATGTTTTTGGATACTAAGAAAACATGATTTCTTCAACTTCAAAGGAGATATGTTAAAATGCTATCTTAAAAAGTTACTCTTTTTTCCCTTCTGTTCAATCATGCCTGCTTCTCAGGGACAATTCCTGAACAATTCCCTGCCATTTTCTTGGTAAAGTTCTTCAGAAATGATTTTCCTTTACCTCCATCCTAGGGCTGAAAGAAAGTAACTGGCCTAAGGTCACCCAACTCCCTTTGTGGCCTAGGTGGGACTAGTACTCAGAGTCTCTTAAAGCCCTGAGACTTTAACCACTACACCAAATTCAGGAGGCTAGTAATGAAACCTAAAATTCCAGGTAAAACCTCAAGAAACCAAAGGATTATAAGCGGAGAAGAGAATTGCAGTACCGAACAATGTGACTGTTGCCTCAAAATTGAGAAGGGATTCTGACTTGAACATCAATACTGATAAATATGAGCCATCTGGATGAGCTCTCTCTGATCATTGCTAATAAGGTCTTTCCAAGGTAATTTCTGAAGAATGAAACCAACCTGAGCAATATGTGAGCCTCTAAATGTTGCTGGCTTGCAACTCCCTCCACTGCCCCCTCCACTAATGACAGCATTTCATAGAAGTTGTAGTTCAACAACAGCTGGAAGGCCATCTGTAGCTTACTTAACAAACAGACAAAGAGAGATAACAGGAGTATTCATCAGGAAGGAGAAAAATGAGTAATGAAGTAGTGTATCCTGAGGAATGGTATGCTAAACTATGAAACACTATGTTAAGCTATATAAAAAGATCATCTGGCTAGCTGCTGATTGCAAAAGGGAGCTGTATATTAATCTCAGGTGAATAGGTGACTCTTGAATAAAAAGAAACTGTAAGAGGATTACTTAGTTTTTTATCCTGTCTTTATTACTTTATAAATAACTCAAAGTGGCAAACATACCATATTTTTCAGAGTATAAGATGCACCTTTCTCCCCCTAAAAGAGCTGTTGGTGCATCTTAAACACCAAATACAGCCATTTTTGGCCTCCCGAAGCCCCCCCCCTGAATCCAATTTTTGCAAAAAATGAGCCATTTTTCACAAAAACAGAGGCTTTTTTGCCTTCCCTCAGCCCACAGCAGCCCTCTGCAGGCTTCAGCAGAACTGGGGCAAGGCAAAAATGGGAGGGTTTTTGCCTTGCCCCAGCCCTGCTGAAGCCTGCAGAGTGCTGCTGGGGACTGAGGGAAGGCAAAAACTTTTTTTTATTACTTACTTATTTGAAATCCTGGTGCGTCTTATATACCAGTGCATCTTATAGTCTGAAAAATATGGTACATCATATTCCTTTCGCCTATTTTCCTGACAATAATAACCTCATGAGATGGGTTGAGAGAGAGCGATTCATTGACCCAAAGTCACCCAGCAGTTTCCAAACCCAAGGCAAGATGAGAACTCATCGTTCCCTGATTTTTAGGCCAGCATCTTGCAGGAAGTGAGTTTACTCAGTGAGGATAATGTGGAGTTTGCTAGGAATTTTACAAGAAAGTCTCTAACAAACCTGTCATCCAGAGTTAATTTTGGTAGATAGACAGCTATTTAAATTGGTTTAATAAATATTTCTCCTCTAAGAGTTCAACCATACACTCAGTTTGTCTGGTTGACAAGAAGCTGGATATACATCTCAATGGAGCCTTCATTCTGGTATCATCTTATCAAGGAAAGAGAACCTAGATCAAGGTGACCTAGCAAGAAAATTGTATTTTCCATGAGAAAATAGAAGTTATCCTATGCAAACATTCTGATTGCATTGAAAGTACCAGTAGCTTGTTCATTTGCAGGGTTTCCAATTGTAGGCCATCCCTCCCTTTCGGCCATGGAACCTCTGGCCATGAATGCCCATTTCTCTTTTGGCTGATGGAGATAACAGACCTATCCAGTCCCATGAAGCTGGGAAAGGAAGCAAGAACTAAACAAATTTCAATAATATATATTTAATGCTAATCTGAGTTAAATACATAATCTTAGAAAGGGTTATTGGCCTTTCCCAGTCTCATTTATAGTGAAATAATTAAGGTGGAACCTCTCTGAATATTTTCAAATGCCTTTTTCCAGATTTCTCTTTACCTGGATTAAGTTATCATTTCTGAGATAAACTGAGAACTCCCTTGCCTACAATTACTTCGTATCTATCAATTGTTTATGCCTGTGTTCTCATCCATCCCTTTCCCAGCTTTTCCATAAACTCTCCCATGAGCCTTCTATGGTAGCCAATTTTATTTATTTTGTTCTGCCAACTCTGACCCTGGGGATGGTGCCTGCTGATTTAATAATTTTAGAATATTATTTAGAAATAATTACTTTCTTCCATAGCCTAGTGATCCAATCTCATCTATTTTGTGCACACTTTCCCTATTGGAGCTTCCCCTTTTTCAAACTGTCAATGATAACCGACACAAATTGCTACTTACTTTTACCTTTTAGTCAGAGCAGAAACTCTGGAATTACATTCCTTTCAGCCTGGAATATTCTCCATTAAAATAATGAATGCTTTAAACAACCATTGAAAGTATATGATGAACATGGTGAAAGTTAGATTGTTTTTCCTCCGTTTAAGAATATTGGGTCTAGAATTTAATTTCTTCACAGCATATAGTAATAGAATAGCAATAGCACTTAGACTTATATACTGCTTCACAGTGCTTTACAGCACCCTCTAAGCAGTTGAAGAGTCAGCTTATTTCCCCAACAATCTGGCTTCTCATTTTACTGATCTTGGAAGGATGGAAGGCTAAGTCAACTTTGAGCCAGTCAGGATTGAACTTCTGGAAGTGGAATGCAGAGTTAGCCTGCAATACTGCATTCTAACCACTATGCCACCATGGTCCCTGTGCTGCCTTATCAATAATTAGTTCTTCCTTTAGGTGGCAAACCAAGTTTATTATGTAATGATGATGATGATGATGATGATGATGATGATGATGATGATGATGATGATGATGATGATGATGATGATATCTATTCAGTCAAGTCTGATTGGCGATTCCAGGGGCCAGATCTCTCCAATCTTGCACTACTTCTTTGTTATTATGTGAAAACCTGCAATAAATTTGGAAAACTTGTACAAAACTGATTGTACCTTGGAAACTGGTTATATCTCGGAAAGAGCCATACTTGCTAATGGAAGCAAACTTTTTCAAATAATAACCCCCAATTTAAAACAAAACTGCCATGCAAAGACAGCCCAAAAGCCGAGGAAGTAATTATTTCCTTAAATATTATTCATCTCCTGAAACCTGACTGCATGGAGAAACAAATCCTTCCTTCCTTTAAGGAAAAGTGTGGGATGATCTTCCAGCAGCCTTATTTTTTGCTTTTAGAAAGACTGCTGTTCTAGCACATTTCTGTGCCACACTGTTATCTAACAATGCCTGGGGGCTGAAAACGGTTTAATGTTCATAACCAGTGATCTAAGCATATGGAATATGAATGCGAATAATGCTAATTTTGCTTGTATAGATTTAGCAGAACAAGCTTTAGGAAATGGAGGGGGGAAGGAGAGCAAGGGAATAAGAAAATGAAATGCCTCAGAACTGAAGGAGTCAGGTTAGTTCAAAGAAGAAAGCTATTGGGGTTAGGGAAATTTCTGAAAATTCAGGACAGGGCTAGATCATCCAGTGCATTGTGGGTTTAAATGAAGCGGTGGAAGAAAGTTTTTGAAGGCAGTCATAGGAAGAAAGAAAATGTCTTCAGCTGTAATGTTAAATGTGCTTGCTAGAAATAAGTCTTACTGAAGTTGAAGTAAACCTGTAAAGAATTGTACATTAAAGTAAACATACAGAACAGAGATGGTATTGATGAAAGAAATGTCCTTCTGGGTTTGGCTCCAAGACACTGGAGACATGGAGGCTGCTTGGAAAGATGGTTTATTGTTGGACAGGACCACATGGCTTGAGCCCTGAACAGAAAAGGTGATCACATGCTTCAATGTTGGTGGAGAAGAAGTGAAGGGCTGAGGGAGGGGCTTGCTAGGCTTTTTATAACCTGTTCAGTCCCACCTCTCTCTTTCCTGTTCCTGTGTAAGAAATGTATTCTGATTGGTTGTCAGACTCCCATAGGGCCATGCAGGGGCAACTCTCTGGGCTGTGTTTTGAATCTAGGTTTAGTTGAGTTCTCAGATGCCATGTGGTCAGTTGAGTAAAGGGCCAATATTATCATGCCTTTACTCCCATCCCCCCTGGGGCTGCAGTGGAGAAGTCTTTATTATGTAAAAGGGACTAGCTTGGGCTTCTTAATGGCCCATTAACAGTGGGGAAGGGCAGGAAGCTACAGGCAACTATTCTGTCCTTTAAAACATGTTTCTTTCTTTTCATATCCAGAGAAATATTCTACCTTTTCAATATTTCCTAGGATATTTCATTTTTCTGGGAGAGGGCTGGATGATAACTTCCCACAGTATTCAACAGATTCTGACCAATTCTGAAGAACCAGTAGTGGAAATTTTGAGTAGTTCAGAGAACTGGTAAATACTATTTCTGACTGACCGCGCCCCCATTTATTCTCTGCTTCCCGGGTCCCAGTTGATTGGGAGGGAATGTGGATTTTGCAGTAATCTTCTCCTGGAGTGGGGAGGGAATGGAGATTTTACAGTATCTTTCCTCTGCCATGCCCACCAAGCCATGCCCAGCAAGCTATGCCATGCCCACCAAGCCACGCCCACAGAACTGGTATCAAAAACATTTAAACACCACCACTGATACAGAATGCAAATGCTACCACTGCCAATATCTTTGATCCAGTCTATAAGAAAGGAAATCTTATTTGTAAAAGAGAGGTTGGTTCAAAATCGAAAAATGACATCTCCTTGAAATGGTAAATATGCTTTTGTAAACTTTTCACTAGCGGCTGTTTTTTTAATAACTGGCTTTCAAATGTGTGACCCCCAATTGATCTAAATTGGGCAGTTATCGTATTGGTTCTAAAAAAGAAACATTGCAGAAATTTCTAGAATAACATTTTTAAAGCTGTCAATATTTTTTAGAAAACCAATGGAAAAATTGGTTTTTAGTACTGTATGAATGAGACTTTTTTTGGGGGGGGGTGAGTTGGAATATTTTTGTTTAGTTTTTTGTTTAGTTTTTATGCTAAGAATGATCAATTCTAATCCCATAAGAAGCTTTTGCATCAACTCATTTAAAATGCGGAATGTTAATTGCTCAGTTCACTCAAATAAGTAGGCTTTCACACTGTCTTATTAATTGCATACAGATGTAAGAAGAAATGAATTTTACTGGATTCAGCTCTCCAGGACTGTCTTCCCCAACTGAGTACATTAGAGTTGTGTTTGAAGATAACTCTGATAATTCACAGGTGACATGGCCAAAGGTTTGGGAATATATACATCAGGAATTCAAAAGGGATAGGAAATTAAGACTTTACTGCACTGATTGATATCTCCTCTCAAATCTAGACTTCTAGTCCCCTTTTCTCCTGTTCTCTAGCTGCCTCCTGGGAAAAGTTCAAGAGCTCAAGAAAGGAAACATCATTAAGGAGTAGAGATAAAATTCCTTCTTTTCTCACAATAAGTGTGTCAGGATGACCGACAATCACTTGGCTGTAGTTCCCTGGCACTCTTTCTTTGCATGACTTGAATTCAGGTGAAGACACCCAGAGTCAATAATACAGCATGCCTGGATAACCATTTTTATTACACACCTGAACCAAACCACTTAAAATAGTTGACTGCTCCTAGTGAACTTAAAAGTATGGTCTCTCACTGTATCCACTGTTCTGGGAGTCTTGTGCTTCTTTTTTCCTGGCTTTTATGCAGTTTTTGCATTGTGTTTTCTGGCCTTGAAGCTGGCAGCTGTTAGTTATTGCATAACTCATATCTCTGCCCTGAGAAATTCTGGGATTCAATTCCCACTGAGCTCCCACTGGTGCAATGCAATTACATTTTGCAGACGTCCTGCCTTTTAATAGACCAGTGGAACTTTCTAGACCTTGTAACTCCTTGACATGTATTTAGATATTTCATAGACTACATTAAAATAATCCATGCAAAACTGAATAGAATCTGACTGATCAGCTGTAAAGGTTTAGCTCCAGGATGTGGCCAAGAAGGTTCATCAGATTGGCAAATAAAAGATAAGTCATTTTAGGCATTTGGATCACTGGTGTGGAATCAGTGAAGTGGACATACCCAAAGATTTTATTTCCCTGTAAGTTTCATGCATTCTAACTGCCCAAAAAGGAAATTTCACAAACTCTCTGTGCTATGTTTCAGAAATGTATATGAAGAAAAATACTCTCATAAAACAAGACCTTATTTCCAAAAGACTTCTCCCTAACCCTTTCTATTGTTCTCTGTTCTTCCTTAGATGCAAACCCATCTACTGTTTTTTTTTTAAAAAGAGTGTGATTTCCTTCTTAGAGTTGCTGCTCTATGACTTTAAAAAAATAGCTTTGTAAGTAATCCATCCCTCATGTAACCGAAAGAAAAGTAAATGGAAAGTTTATAACAGACATTTTGCTAATATGCAGGGAATGGGATTACTGCAGTGTGCTTTCATTTAATAGAACTTAAAAGGTTCTTAAGAAGAAGCATATTAAAACAAAGCAAAATCTACTGACTGCACACATTAAAACAATGACAATGAAGAGGAGATTAAATATGCCTGTAAATCTCTTGTACAGATGCAGACTCTTTAAGGTTTAAATGACATTTAAATATTGTATCTAAATAGAAATATGGGCCTACTGTATTAGATAGATTTCTAGGGAACCTTCTTTATTTCTTAAGAGTTTTTCAGTGTCAGGGTTAAAGCTGCAAATTTATGCTGCACATTGCATGAGTGTGAGCTAAAATAATTACCAAGACAACATTTGCATTTGAGTAACATGCACAATATTTATGTTTTGAACTGTTTCGTTGGAAAGTCATGGCCACTTGGTGAGAAAGACTAAATTGCCTGATTTCATGTAAGATAGTTTTAATCATATTGAATTTATCTGGTTTGACATTCCTACATTGGAAATGAGCTTGCTGAGTATTCTGCACTAAAGGCAGCCTGTAATACATGAAATGTGTTTATATTCCATCAGATTAAGTGGCAACCCTAGTTTCTCATGAATATGATTGGAATTTTACAAAATATTATACCTTATGTTCAATATTTTAGGTGATTATTGTAGAGTACTAAAATCTCAGATTGGGAAGAGAACCTTGGAGTATTTCTACTCAAACACACTGCCCAAGGCAGGAATCTTCATAGCATTCTGGATAAATGGGCATCTAATCTTTGCTTGACAACTTCCAATGATGGAACATCCTAACTACAGGAAATAGGCTGTTCAATTCTTAATTCAATTCTTAATTCTTAAAAAAAGAATGGTCTGACCTAAGTGTAGTACACAAAATTATCTGCTACAATGTCCTACCTGTCAATGTCTACTTCAGCTTCAACCGCAATAATACACGAACACACAATAGATACAAACTCAAAATAAACTGCTCCAAACTAGATCACAGGAAATATGACTTCAGCAACAAAGTGGTCAATGCCTGGAATGCACTACCTGACTCTGTTGTTACATCCTCAAACCCCCATAACTTTAACCTTAGACTGTCTACTATTGACCTCACCCCATTGCTAAGAGGTCTGTAAGGGGACGCACATAAGCACACCAACATGCCTACCGTCCAGTGGTGGGTTTCAAATTTTTTTAGAACCTCTTCTGTAGGTGTGGCCTGCTTTGTGGGAGTGGCTTGCTGGCCATGTGACCGGGTGGGAGTGGCTTGCCAGCCATGTGACTCGGTGGGCATGGCCAACTTGTAAAATATGGTGAAACTCACTTAACAACGCTCTTGTTGGCTCAGAAACTCTGGCATTTGAAGCACGCAAGTCTTAAAGCTGTCAGGTTAAAAGACCCTTGCACGCCTAACCCTTTAGAAAAAAAAAACCCAGGGGTGTTCAAAGTTGACAGCTTTAAGACTTGTGGATTTCAACTCCCAGAATTCCTCCTCTCGCTCTTCATCTTGATGATGTGCAGATGGGCAGGGGAGGGTTCTAAATGGCACTGTAGCTGTGTGGAACCTCTTCTATAGAAGAGGTTAGAACTGGCAGGAACCCACTCCTGCTACCGTCCCTGTCCTACTGTCCCCATTTATTTGCACCCATTTCCTGTGTTCTTATTCATGTTTATTCTTATTCCTGTTATCTTGTACATGAGTGACAAACTAAATAAATAAATAAAATCAATATATCATAGTCCGGAATTTCCCCCTTGTATTGAGTTTAGATCTATCTCTATAAAGATTCCACTTGTTAATACTTGTTCTATTCTCAGGAGTTACATAGAATAAATCAATTTCCATTTCACTTTAACAGTCCTTCAAGTATTGGAAAACTGCCACCATGCTTCTCTTTGGCCTGAGAGATCACTGGACAATCTGTGACCCAATCTGTGATTCAAAATGTTTTGCTCTTTTGCCCAATTGAAGGTTATAATATACTGAACAGACCTGAGCATTTTAGTGGCACATAGTTTAGAATTTCTATTCAATGCATCTGAGAGGCCTAAGTCCAAGTATCCTCAGTCAAGGCACTGTGACAATGGTATTTTCATTTTCAGACTTTTTGCTAACAATGTCTGGGGAAAAATATGTCCCCCGCCCTGCACCCCTCCATCCCATATATCTCATATAGACCTCACATTTTTGATTGATCTAGCCATAAAGATCCTGGTTAGACAGTACCAGTTTGAATCACATCAGAATGAAACTGCAATGTTTTACAATTATTTGTGCTTAGCTTCATTTTCCAGTTTTCAGCTTGAGTGATCCTTAGCATCACTTCACAATATGCTTGGATGCTCACTACTCTGAGTAATTTAGTGTCATCTGCAAACTCAACCACTTTGGTGCTCATACCTGACTCTTATCAATAACTGATATCAGATAAACATTTGTAAAATTCCACTCTTGACTGTTCACCATTTGAGAACAATCCATGTATTCCCATTGCTTATCTACTCTTGGCAGTTAATCATACATATGAAGACCTCTTCTGCGGGAATGGTTCAGTTTGTTGAGAAACTTCTGGCAAGAGGTTTGATCAAGATGAATTTCATGTCTGTACATGTGTGTCTTTTGATAATGGAGCAGCTCCAGCTAAGCATTTGTTTACATTCTTTTAAAAAACCAATAAGGATCATGAGGCAAGACATTTTGAGTGACAAAAATGCTAATTTATTTTCAACAAGTCTTGTTCTTCTAGGTGCTTAATAATTCTATTAATACCATTCTTATAAATAATTCTTTCTATCATTTCACTTAAAAGGGAAACTTATGGTCATTCATTTATGTATCTTGGGCTTCTTATGGATCCATTTTTGAAATGTTTTTCTATCAGGGCCCTATGTGATGAGACACATCATTATGAAATTATCTTTGAAGCAATGGACAAAACAATGTGTCAGAATAATATAGGGGATAAAATGTAACTTCTATGCTTCTTTCCTATAAAACAATTAGCACGATGTTTTCAATGACTAGGCAAAATTGAAAATTTGTGAAAAGATGACTAGGGAAAAGTGAGATAAATAACAAAAAGCAAGTTGTTGTCTTTTGTGACCGTGTGAAAGGTGCTACCATTAGTATCAGAAAGGAAGGTGGATGAGGAACTCTCTATAGAAATGTGCTCCAATAATAAGTATATTAATTTACATTATATTATGTTTGTAATTCTTTGTATTATTTTGTAAGGCTATATAACCTGTAACTTTGTAGACTTCATGGCTGTTTGGCAATGCGTTGGTCAGGAAACCAGCTATCATTGTATATGCCAATACAAAAATATTTTATTGCATTTATCTCCAAGTGCTTTCGTTCTTTATTTAGTGTACATCTTTCCCACAATAGTATTTTTGAGGGTGAGATCCTTCCTTCCTTCCTCCCTCCCTCCCTCTTTTAATTTTATGTATTTGCACAAGAAAAGCAGCACAACTTTTGTAAATTTTCACTAGCATACTCGAAAGAGAACTGGTGAGCAGAGCCAATGCTTTTCACCTTTTAGCCGCTGCCCAATTTACAAGCTGTCTCGTTAAATATTAAAACTTAATATTAAATATTAAAATGTTAAATATTAAAATGTGAAAATTGCTTACAATGTATAGGCCGAAAAATCTTGTTCTTTCTCCTTCTGCAATGACAAGCGGAAGCCTTAAGTGCACGATAATACCAACCCTCAGTGCAGATGTTTAACTGTTTCAGTATGTGAGCAGCACTGACAATTTCTCATATAGTCATGACAATAGCAAATTGCACACTTGGGCAATTTCTTGAAATTGGGGCTCAAAAGTTAAGGTTTCCATGGCAATGATAACTCATTCCTGTCACAGAGATGTACAGCAGTATGTTTGAGTATTGTTTCTAATGCCTTTAAAATGATTTTGTAGATAGTGCATCGGGATTTAAGATTTAAAGGCTTCCAAAAATTGGATTGTATTCATAAATGAAAAAGTTTAAAAAATTGATTAGACATTGTATATACAGATGAAACTAATACACATTATTAGGATAAAATAAAAAATGTAAAGAACAAAGAAAAAAGAAAACAAGGAAGCAGATGCTGTTTGTAAGTTCTCATCTTACAACCTTTTGTTTATCGATTGCTTGAAGTTACAACGACATTGAAAACTGGGACTTATCACCTCACACTTATGATCATTGCAGCATCCTCATGGTCACATAATGAAAACTTATTTCCTTAGCGACCAGCATGTATTTACCACAGTTCAAACATACTAGGCAGTGGTGAGTTGCTAACCGGTTTACTACCAATTTGCTCATGCTCGTGTGTGTGCTCGCACTCGTGCCTGCGCACAACACTTCTGAACATGCATAGAAGCATCTGGGTGGGTGGACAGAGCCTCCCGCCACCACACTACCGGTTTGGCCAAACCTGGCCGAACTGAGAGCAACCCACCTCTGATACCAGGGCAACTGATCACTATTTGTGATCTTCCCAGCTGGCTTCCGACAAACAAAATCAATGGAGGAAACTGAATTCACTTAATGACCACAAGATTCATTTAACAACTGCAGTAATTTGCTTAACAACTGTGGCAAAAGGTTGTGAGTTTAGGCATGACTCATTTAACAATCACCTTGCTTAGCAACTAAAACTTGTGTCCCAATTGTGATTGTAAGTTGCATACATAATTTTAATGAGTTATCATTATATCTTAAAACACAACAATCATTTCATTCCACATTTCATCTCATTCTCTATTAACAAACAAAGCTGCCTCTCATACTAATCAGTAAAAGTCCATTAAGGATTATCAGAAATAACAACATATCTATTACAAGCGTTACCTAGCAAACCCATTTTAATTCTTTCCTTTTACATTTATATCTCTGGTTTCTCTTCAGATCGTATAAGTCTTTTGCCTTTTACATTTATATCTCATTTTCTATTTTTCAAGCAAATTCACTAAATCTCATAATTTAAATCCAGATTCTAAAACACTAATTAAAGTTACCAGCGATAACAGCATAACGGTTCAAATAAATTTAAAATGCATTCAATAATGCATTTCCTGTACAACTCCTAGCTATCAACAAAATCTTAAAACATCACAATTAAGTCCCAGTTAAAAAAAAATCATTAAAAATTTCTAGATCCTGTACAACTCTTAGCTATCAAAAAAGCCTTAAAACATCATAATTAAGTCCCAGTTATTTAAAAAAACCATAAAAAATTTCCAGAGTTAGCAATCTATTTATTTTATCCGCAGTATAACAAATCAACTTGATATTCCTTCCACTTTATCCCAACAATCCTGCAGATAATGTATAAAAACTTCATTTCCTCCCCCATTTTCTTTTTGTCTTTTCTCAAAAATATTAACAAATCCAATTGTAAATCCAATATAGAAAGGTTATCCCAGTTAGTCTTCTAGTCTGTTATTTGCATGACCTTCTTAGCTTTTAAAACATCATATTCTGTATTTCATCTTTTTCAATATCCTTCTTCCAACCTGTTATTTTCAAGTCCACACTTGAATCAAGTTCAGTCTGATCCAATAAAATGTATTCCTCTCCCTAGCATTATTTAGTAGATCATGAATAGCAGAAAACTTTAAACTAAAAATTCTGTACCCATTTTTCCAAAATCTCTCTCCATGCATCCATTATTTTGTTTCCTTCTGGTGCCCTCTAGTATCCAAACTTCAAAGTCTCACATTATTTTTAATTTCCTTTTGAAGAACATGAATGCAAGAACATAAATAGTTTCCCATAGGAAGGATTCTAGCAATTTGCAAATTTTATTAAATCCGATCTTTTACAATCTTTATTCTATTTGTAACCTTCTAAAATCAACAATCTAATCACCCTTTTGTTATTAATTCCAGAAAAAGAATTATTTAATCTTTAAACACATACTTAAAGCTTCTTTCATAATGGATTGAAGGAAACTCACTCAGTGAAGTCCATAAAAACTTACTTTTCCATAGATCTCAATGAAAACAATAACTACATTAAATCCAAAGTGGTTGAGAAATAAAGATTGGCTGAACCTTGAATCATTGAAGGCTACATTCCATCTATGCATATAGATGTGATCCCTCAACTCACAAAATGAGACTTCAAAAATATCAGTTTCTGCTGTCAACTCATGCAGACCAGTTGTGTAGAATACAGATGGACTATCTCATGAGATCTCATTTTTCCTGAGATTTTTCATCTATTCAGATCCAGCAGATTTCAGATATAATGTTGTCCTGATTTGCATTCTTTTAGGGAATTGTTGAGACCACCTGGATGGGTCTGGACCCTTCTCGGAACCTTTGAAAGACTCTCTAAAAGAACGAGAATGATCAGCTGTCTGCAAGGAGTATAAATCCTTCTATTCCCCACTATCCAGCCAGAGCTGAAGAAGCTTAGCAATAGCAATAGCAGTTAGACTTATATACCGCTTCACAGGGCTTTCAGCCCTCTCTAAGCGGTTTACAGAGTCAGCATATTGCCCCCAACAATCCGTGTCCTCATTTTACCCACCTCGGAAGGATGGAAGGCTGAGTCAACCCTGAGCTGGTGAGATTTGAACAGCCAAACTGCTGAACTGCAGTCAGCTGAAGTAGCCTGCAATGCTGCATTTAATCACTGCGCAACCTCGGCTTTTTGGATGAGAAGTGAAATGTCTTCAAAGAAAAACCAGAAAGTCCAGTTGTCTCTTGAAAAAGCACCTCTATACAAAGCACACAGGCTCATGAGAAACACTAGAATTCTTTCTGAGATTGTGGCTGAGAAAGATCTGTGATTTGTACATTTGCTTTTTAGAAAACCTAGTGACACTGTGTTATGTATTTGTCTCTTTTGAATGGCAACAGCAAAATTAAACTTTCTGGTGTGCACTGCTATAAACCAGATCTGGAGAAGCAGGGCTCTTTCTGAATGAAGATTCTTTCAAGGAAGCAGAACTGTGGTTGTGTGCTTATTAGGGGATACAGCAATCACATAATTGGATTTGGATCTATTTCATGATTCAGAAAGAAGATTAATTCATACCCAACTGATTTGGCAAGTCCCCAGCTTGATCTGGGGCCAGTATTTGAATCTCAGTTGAAAAAAACTAAAGTCCCATATCACAACCATAGTATTAAATTCTTCTGCCCCAAATTCTTGATTGACAGCACAAAAACCTCTTCTGAGGGAACAAGCCACACCACATTTCAGGTAAATAGATTATCATCTTGATTCACAACAACCAGCAAGTTGTTTTTGACTTCCAGCAACCACATGGATAGATTTTCTCCATGACAGTCTACCCCTAACCTGTACTTTCAAGTCTCTCAATGCTGTACCCATCACCACTGTAACCGAGTCCATCCCTCCTCCTGCGAATTGTCTTCTCTTTCCTTCCAACTTTTCTAAAAGGCTAGTTCTTTATGTAATACTGTATGTCAAAAATATGATAAGGTGCTTTATTTATGCGGTGTTTATATTTTGACTTTTTAAAATACATTTTTATTTATTTAGCCTATGGCATCTACAGAGGTCATGCGATCACTGCAGTGGTGGGTTTCAATTTATTTTACTATCGCTTTGCTTGTGTGCACTCGAGCGCACTCATGCAACACTTCTGTGCTTGCTCAATGCTTCCAACCACCGCCACTATGAGTTCGCCCAATCTGGGACGAACCAGCAGAAACCCATCTCTGAATCACTGATATACAACACTAATAAAACACATTATACTGTATGTTCGAACACAAATGTAAATTTAAATAATGAATATACATGTATGTGAAATGTGTGGACAATCCAACATGGCTCTTTAGAGTTGCAAAATGTATGTTCGAAATATGATAAAGTGTTTTATTTAAGACGTGTTTATATTTTGACTTCTTAAAATAAATGAATAATTTTGAAACATGCAGTTGAATTTTGCAGTCAAAATTACAGTAATTCTTCTGAAGATATCAAACCTGTACAGGTGGTTTACTGTTTTTTTAAGAGCTTTTTATTTAATGATATTATTTATTTTCTTACTAACTATATTTATATCATGGATTCACCCAAATGTTTAGCCTCCTGCTTCTGGAAGGAAGATTAAGCAACAATCATAGAAATCTAGGTGGAGTTTTGCAATACATTATTTTAACATCTTTTAACCAAAACCCTTTAATTGAGTCACAAGATGAGACAGTATATAAATTATGATTAAAAACCCACCAATAAATAAATCAGTTGAGCATTACAGCTGTCAGTCACACAATTATATTCTTCTACCCTTCTTCATGCTGGGTTTTCCCCAATTTGGAGAGTTTGGGCAATATGTATCACAAATTGTTTTTCTGTCCTCTAAATCTCTGAATGACTTGCAAAACTGCCATAGGATTCAGATTCAGTTCTGCTGCAAGGCAATTATGCTTTGGTTAGATAATTTCAGGAAACTGTGCCAATGAGTACGATTTCTTAAAGATTTGGCCAAATCTGATGAACTCCTTTAGCTGTCCTTTGATCTCATTTAAATGCTACTGAACTTGCTTTGTGCAACCTTTGCATGAAGCATTTTGGATGGCACTGTTGTAATTGAGAACTTGTCGGGGTTGGATTGGGGTTGCTGACTACCTGGTACTTGATAAATATGAAGAAACACGATAGAAGTATTCTTTCTTTCCAGCACATAAATGGTTAATAGCTAAAACTAGGACTTAAACAGTAAATTAAGTCTGGACAAATGAAAGGGATAACCAGCTGTATTGTGCTCTGCTTAGAAACTTCCCAGGGGCACCTTCCGGGCTACTTAGAGACAAATATTAAATCAAATGGAACTTTGATCAATCAAGCAAAACAATTACTTTTTCCTCCTTATCTCACTTACTCCTTTCAGTGTACTCGAGGGATGAGAAACCTATGGCTCCAACTTAATTTCATGTTTTAATTTAATGTGGTCCACAGAGACAGGATAAGAGAAAGCAAGTAAGCCAGAGACACTATGTAGTTCTATAAAATTTGCCCCTCTAAGTCTGGCCTCACAGCCATGATTGGCCTGTAATGCACTGAGAGAAGGAATTGTTTAAAAGAAAAAGAGGTCCCATTTCTTGATAGCCTCCATGTTTCTGGTGGGATAGGAATAATATGCGCTGGGCAAAGAAAGACATGCATCCTTTGCTCTTCTGAATACCTAAAAAAATGTGGGATTGGCTTCCAAACATCCCAATTTGAACAGATGTTCCCTGATTCCATTTGTTTCTTTCCTAAGAGACACAGAAATATATGTTCTTCTCTGTTCTTCTGTGCTCTGTTCTTCTATTATCACGTAAAGAGTCTTGACTTCAAAGGCCTGAAAGAAAACTATGAAAATACAGAGACTTATTTTCTCTCATTTCAAGCCTTCAGCACTTAGACTCAACTAAAAGTTCATTTTGGCCGTTTTGAAGACAGTTTAGTCAATAGTGACTGCAAGTTGAGAAGATAATGACAATGATCTGGCAGGAAAGGCTACTCATGTTATGGTTAAGATAAAAATCAATTTCATTCGAAGTGGCTTTTCTACAGAGGAAAAGCTTAATGTAGCTGTAGAAGAACAAAGTAGGGTTTTTTTGTGTGTTTGTGGCACCTTGATAAACACTTCTCAAATCTGAGTATTACATTAGTAAAATCATTTAATTTCACTGGATTAGGTAATTAATAATGGCATCCACCAATCTATCAAAACATGAAAAAGCCATAGCAAAGCAAGAACAAGCCAGATCCACTTTTTCTTATGAAAAAAAAGAAGGAAAGAAAAAGCAAATATTATCTTATTTGCAATGTTTACTAGTTTTAGTTGAATAACTATCTAACTTAGTGGTTCTCAACCTGTGGGTCAGGACCCCTTGGGGGTCGAACGACCCTTTCACAGGGGTCGCCTAAGACCATAGGAAAAAACATATTTTAAAAAAATACAGAAAACATAAAATAATTTTATGGTTGGAGGGGGGGTCACCACATGAAGAACTGTATTAAAGGGTCGTGGCATTAGGAAGATTGAGAACCACTGATCTAACTAATCCAGGGGTGGGTTTCAGCCGGTACGGGATGGTATGGCTGTACCGGATGGTGAAATTTCCCGTACCTCTTCTTTTGGAGGCCTACTACTGGAATGCTCCCTCTAGCATTCCTCCCTCCCTAGTGAGGGCTGCTGAAGCTGTGTTGCCCCACTGGTTTCAGGGACTTCTGTCCCTCGTGCCACGCTTTGCAGCCGCCGGAGCCCTGCATGGACCTGCACCCCAAAGAGGTCTGTGCAGGGCTATAGCGGTTGCAAAGCGCGGCACGAGGGGCAGAAGTCCCCAAACCCAGCAGGGCAACACAGCTCCAGCAGTAGCAGTAGTTTCCCCCTTCCTCCACCCAGCTCTCCGCCTCCTCCTTTGCTTAGGCTCCCCACTGGGTTCAGGGGCTTTTGCCCCTTGTGCCACGCTTTGCCAGAGCCCTACGCGGACCTCTTCAGGGTGCTGGCTGGGCAACCTTTCTTTCTCCGAAGGTGTGCAAGAAAGCAGCCCCACTGCTCGAACGTGTGAAAGAAGCAAGCGGCAGGCTCCTTTGCCCTCCACCACACACACCTCCTTTAATTTTCTGTCTGCCTGAACGAGTGAAGGAGGAGATAGCTGGGAAAGGGAATGCTGGAGAGGAGCTCTCATGGGGCAAAGAGCTTCCCGCTATAGGCGCAGTCTACCTGCAGCTGTGAATGCCTGCAAGCAACAGCTTCAGGTACCTGCTCGCGGCTGACAATTCTGTTTGGGAGCAGAGGCAGTGGCAGAGAGTGCAGCGTGTGTTGTCCTGGAGCCCAGGCACTTTTGGAACCTTCGCAGGGCCAGGAACTGGCTGGAAAACAAGTCCACCGCTGCTTCCGAATGCCGCATCTTCGCTCTGCAAGCGGCAGGTGCGCCTGTTGCAAGGTCATCTTGTGCTCTAGCCCAGCCAGGGAAGACAGGTGCTCTTTGTGCCCATCAAGCCTCCCCAAGATGTGCCACCTTGGTCACGCCAGCTGCCAGTCGGGCCCGGGCAACCATCCCGCCACCTGCCCACCTGCTCCACTGCCAGAACGTGTGAAGGAAGCAAAAGGCGGGCTCCTTTGCCTCAGCTCTGTGCACCTCCTTTCTTTCTCCACCAGCTCGAACAAGTGAAGGAGGCACTCACTGGCCAATAAACTGCCTGTTAGCCATCATTCAAACCAGCCCACTTCCTCTCTCCCAGCATGGGCTCTGTGGAGAGGGAGGGAAGGTTCCTCCCAAAACCTCGCTTGTCCTGGTGGCACCCCAGCAATAGCAGCTGAGCGAGGGAAGGAGGAATGCTTGGAGTTGAAGTCCACAAGTTTTAAAGCTGTCAGGTTTGAACACCCCTGGAGTTTTTTTCTAAAGGGTTAGGGGTGCAAGGGTCTTGTAACTTGACAGCTTTAAGACTTGCGTGCTTCAAATGCCAGAGTTTCTGAGCCAACATTTTGGTTAAGCAAGAACGTTGTTAAGTGAGTTTCACCACATTTTACAAGTTGGCAACGCCCACTCAGTCACACGACTGCCAAGCCACTCCCACCCAGTCACATGACCACCAAGCCACTCCCACAAAACAGGCCACACCTACAGAATAGGTTCTAAAAATATTTGAAACCCACCACTGAACTAATCTGATAGTTTTAATAAAACTGGATCAATACTGGTTTACTTTCCACAATGGCATTTTTCAGTCAAGAGATACATACCAAAATTATTTTTTAACTGAAAGCTACATAAATTTGTACTCCGTACACACGATTCAATCACAAGGAGGAAGCCTCATTTGTAAATTCTTTATCCCAATTTTTTTGTGTTAATGGAAAAAGTCTGGAGTCAGAGTATAGCCACAGCTCTTGGTGTTAAAGAAAAACTAAAGATCAAATCAACCTAGAGGCTCCCAAAAATTTCTGTTCAGATTACAATATTATTTATGTTATAGCTCTATTACTTTTGTTCCTTTCGAACATATTAAAGCCTTCCATTGTGCATTCCAATGATGATATTCATCTCACAAGAGCTCAGCTATGAAATCATATTTGCTTTCCTATAATAAGATGAGCTCATATTTTTCATATTCTGCACCTCAATGTATGCAGACAGCAAGGGCTAAACTCGTTCTAGTATTCCTCAGGATTTTTACTGGGCTGTTAAATAGGCTCCAGCTGTAATTATTCTGTCACTATCTCCTGCAGTAAACATCTTTATTTCACTCCATTTTCAAGCCTCAGAGATTTAGCTAACATAGTTCAGGATTCCAGCAGCCAAATCCCACTTGCTATCATCATTTCTATAGCCAGTGCCTTTACTTTACTTTTTTCTTTCTAATCTGTTAGCAGAAAAGCACCTGAGTCTCCAGATTCTTCAAGGGTCCTTCTACAGCTTTGAAACCCAAAGTTCCTTGTAGCAGCTGTTGTTGGTAGTATAATCATTCTCCCTTGGATAAGCAGAAAGGAATATCTTTCCATGGATTGAATGAGTCTTGTTTCTTTTTATTACTCTCATCCGCCATCTAGCACATGCATTCTAATAATCTAATTGAATTATCACCTCTAGAAATGGGTACAATTAGTGAATTAACAGCTTTGCAAACATACTTTAACCGCCACTAAATCTAGAAGTATATTTAAGCTATGAGTCTTGAGTTTTCAGACAAAGTGTAATTGCCATCTAATGTTGCCTGAATATTTAGCATTCTTTGATTCTCTTCCATGCAGAAAAATACTTCTGTTACAGCGTTTGTTCGGCCTAAAATAACTTTGGCCTCACTTATGAGCTGAGCAGAAATACAAGCTTGTCCTCTTTGAAAATACATTCCATATTTTTTTTTAGGCAGCAACACAAACATAACATAACCATTCAGGACATAAGCTGCAGAATTATGTCTGTTCAAATTCTCTAGTACCTCTAACAACAACAACAACAACAACAACAACAACAACAACAACAACAAGTTATTTCTTCTGGTTCTCTTCTTAGGTTCTCAGATTGACTAGGTACAGTATGCAAAAATGTCATCAGGAAAATGTCTTAGTGATTTCCCCTCCTGAATATTGTTGTGGATTTTTTTGTTAACTCACTGAGTCTCTGCCTCTCACTGTTTTATATTTCTTCTCATTTTTGCAGATTTAATTTTTGGGTCCAGGTTCTGCTGCCCATATCTACTGCATGTTGTGACTTCTGCATAGATAGCTTGGTATATTCATGCAAAAAACCCAATCTGCATAGAATGTTGAATGTCCACAGCCTTACATAGGGAACTTCAAATTAACAGAGATGAAAGAAACCTTGTCTACCTTAATCTGTTCAACCTGTCACATTTTAAATTTAGACCTACAACTTCAAGGAACAATGGAAAACAGCATTTTCAATAATATTTATGGCTGAAGACTAGCTGAAATTTTATCCTTTAATCTTTCATTGTCTAGATAATAGTTATTATACTCCATTTTAGTTGCTACCAAAGGTTATAGTCATAGGGCAATTGGAGGAATTTGCTGTAATTCATTTGAATGAGAATCCGTCAGCTTCAGAGTTGATAATATAACGCACCAGGTTGGTTTTAATTTCCTCACTCTCATAAACCTTGGTGAAGATTATTGTTTGGCATGAAGATCTTTTACTCACACAATTAGATATTTCAGTGCAGTATTGTAGCTAGGAAACAACCAAAAGAAAAATCACTGAAGGAGGCACATATAGGGTCTTTAGTTTCTAGAGGAAAAGCAAATGGAAAAATCCAAGTAGATAAATCCTTCCTCTGTCTCAAGAAAGACTTAATATCCTCAATCCTCTGGCTTTGTACAAGGAATAAGGATATAGAGGAGTATAACCCGTATCACATATTTATTTAGTTGCCAACTAACTAGGAGTGGGGAAAGGAGAGAATTACTCTAGCTTGCTTCTATAACTTTAACAAAAACTATTACACAGAAATTGTCAAGCAAAGTTATTTACAGCTAAATACCATTACCTGCTAATTTCTAGAGGTACAAAATGATGCCGAAAAAACAGAAATGGCTGTTAAAAAAATAAAACATGGTCAGCATTGCTAATGTTTGATGAGTGTACTTTCAGTGCTTTCTTTTCAATAGTGTTATCTCTAAACTGTGTTATTACAATAGTTTATAAAAAACAAACAAGCAGAAAACCCTAGAAGATCAGGGACAACTTTAGCCAAGTATGCTTCAGAAAGCTGTTGTAGAGATAATTCCATTTATGAGCTCTTTATTGAAAGTGAGAGGGAAATATGTGATGCATGAATATGGAACATTGCTCTGTCATTGGTTCATCCCCCAGAGCCTTTTAAACTTCTACTGCATGGACAAGGAGCCTATTGGCCTTCAGTTATTCTGAGAGTATGACTCCCATTTCCATTGGCCATTGACCATACTTATTGAGGATGATGGGATCCACCTCTAATGTTCTGGAGGGTTAAAGTCCCCTTTTCAATGATGTAGTGCCTGTATTCCACCCACCCCACCCCCTACATTTCTTGATTGGTTTATCTCCCTAGCATTTAATATTGCTTTCACTTCAGTTTTTAACTGTATCTATTCCATTAGGTATGTTTACTATTCTGCTCCTAGCCTATTCTACCCCTATGTGGCTTGTTAACTTACTGCAAATTTGTAAGGACAGGCTGGATCTGAGACCACAGCTGCCATTCAGCACTTCCCAGAGTATCTCTAGCAGCTCAATTTTCTGCCTCAAATGCATGCAAAATGGCTTGGCTGGACTTTTTCCAGATTTAATATATTTATTTTACACTTTAAACCCACCCAGATTTCAAAAAAGAAAGAAGAAGAGGAGGTGAAGATTTCCTCCAGAGATGTGCTGCATCTCCAAGCATATATATCTAAGTTCTTTGAATGCTTAAATAATACAATCCATCCTGTGATGCAAACAATGCTCTAGGAATAAAACCATCTTTTGTCCATATTCTTTCCCATGGTCTATAATGCTGGTGAAGAATTCAGAGAGTCGGGAATTCTAAATCCTGTCGCATATGGAAATGTCTTCAATTTGTAGCATAAGTTCCAGAAAATGAGTATGCTCAAAGCTGTTAGCAAGAGGAAGCCATTCGATCTGAGAAGTCCAATAGATTATTTTCCACTCTTGCCTGTATTTTGCAACCATCTCCCAGGAGCTGATTCATAAAGAATGATAATGTCATTCCCCGCAGGGAATATGATGGCAAATCTCTGTAGGAACAAGCCTGAGAAATTGTATGAAAACAGCCCCAGTGTCAGCCACTGTTCCACTATAGCTTCCTGCCGAATAGCATTTGTCATTCTGGAAGATATTTCCCTCCTTTCCATCAGTGGGAGGAAAATAATAATAATAATGATGATGATTTGTGTGAAAGCTGTGCTGAGAGAAGAATTCAACCTAGAACAAGCTCTACAAATATTCAGACCTTGCAGGATCAATCTGATTTATTTATTTCTGAGAAACTACTTAGCTGCTTGTGACAGGAGGTAAAGAGAGAGAATTGCTTAAGGCCAGCACACCGTAAGGCTGACAAAATAAAATGTGAGTCTCATAGAACTTAATTTTCTTTTTGCCTTATGCAGCAACAAGGAATTGTTTGCAAGTCAACTTTGTGTCTCGAAGTTTCAGAGTTTAAGTAAGGGAGTCCAAAAAACTTAAAAAAAACTTTCCTGAAAACTTATTTGAGTGGTGGTGGGAGTCGGAGAATAAGAGCAATGTCACTTATATTTATATACCACTTCATAGTGCTTTACACCCCTTTCTAAGTGGTTTACAGGGTCAGCATATTGTCCCCAACAATCTGGTCCTCATTTTACTGACCTGAGAAGAATGGAAGGCAGACTCAACCTTGAGCGGTCAGGATTGAACTCCTGGTTGTGAGTTAGACTGCAGTACGGCATTCTAACCACTGCACCATCATGAGGAAAAGTCTTCTCCAAAGGTCCCCCCAAACCTTGAAGGATTAAATCTTTAATTACAGATAGTTCTCAACTTACAACCATTCATTTAGTGACTAATCAAAATTATAACACAATTGAAAAAAACTGACATGATCTTCTTTTACACTTCACACTCCCCATGATCATGTGATGAAAATTTGGATGCTTGGCAACTGTTTCCTATTTGGGACGGTTGCAGTGTCCAGGGGTCATGGGATCACCATTTGCAAACTTCTGACAAGCAAAGCCAATGGGGAAGCCGGATTCATTTAACAACAGTATTACTAACTTAACAATTGCAATGATTCATTTAACAAAATTCAATATCTCTGTCACTCAGCAATAGAAATCTTGGGCTTAATTGTAGTGTATATAGAGGACATGTTATACTCTCTTTTCTGTCTGGAAGCCCTTTGACTTGTTTATTTTTTATTTTTTTTGCCAAATCAAGTCAATTTCCAGTATTAAATACTGTTTTGGACATGAACACTAATTGGATTTACATGAAAATGATTGATGATGCTTGTCCATCATGTTCGAAGAGGACCTTGACATCTAACAGGTTGTGGGCTGTCCACGATGTGTCTGCAGGTGGCTGGTAAGGCCTATAAAGGCACAAAATGTTCTGCCACATGTCAGGCAGACATGTGTGGGCACCATTGTTGCAGCATTTGCAGCTCCGGCTTTGCAGAGTGCTTGCTTCTCTTGTGCTATGGTTGTTCTTCTGTCCTCAGATGTCTGGCAGCCTTTAGATTTAGATTTTTTTTTTTTAGATTTTATTGAACATTTATATGCCGCCCTTTTCCCTGAGGGGACTCAGGGCGGCTTACAACAATGGGGTGGTGGATCCAGCCTTGGTGGATCAGCATGCACCATGTCGATTGATCTTGTTCCGGGGTTTCCCAGGAGGTGGTTTCAACATCCAGAGACTTGACGGGGGCTTTCAAAATGTCTTTGTATCGCTTCCTTTGTCCCCCATGAGATCTGCTTTCCTTGAGACAGCTCACCATAGAGGAGCTGTTTGGGGATGGTCTGGCATCCTTGCAACATGTCCTGCCCAGCGTGTCTGGGCTTTCATCATCAGGATGTGAACTGATGGCAGGCCTGCTCTGGAGAGGACTTCTGTGTCTGGCATCTTGTCCTGCCAGCAGATCCTCAGAATTCTATGGTTGCAGGTCATGTGGAAGTAGTTCAATTGTCTAGCTTGCCTTCTGTATACAGTCAAATCTCACTGGGTAGAGAGTACATCTCTACACTGGGTACATCAGGGTAGTTAGCACTACTATTTGGTAGACTTTGAGCTTTGTAGCAAGGCTTATTCCATGGTGCTCCCACACATTGGTCGGTAATCTGCCAAATGCAGAGCTTGCCTTGGCGATTCTGCAGTTGACCTCAATGTCAATTGTCACTGCACGTGACAGAGTACTGCCAAGGTATGTAAATTGCTCCACTGCTTGCAGTTTTTGTCCTTTGACTGGGATCTTGGTATTGGGCTTTTGGAACTGGCTGATGCATCACTTTGGTCTTCTTTATGTTGATAAGAAGGCCAAAGTTGTTGCAAGCTGCTGCAAATTTGTCCACACTGGCTTGCATTTCCTGCTGTGATCCAGTATTCAGGGCATAGTCGTCAGCAAAGAGGAGATCACATAGCACAATCTCCTTTATTTTGGCGACAGCCAGGCAGTTCAGCAACACTCATGCAAAGATCTTCCCTGCAATGGAAAGCAGTGATATTCCTCTATGATTGTCACAGACTTGTCGATTCCCCTTCCTCTTGTAGAGGTGTACAATGGATGCATCTTTCAGTTCCTGAGGAATGGATCCTTGATTCCAGAAAGACTGGAACATCTGAGTGAGTTTGTTGACAAGCACTGCACTGCCATCCTTATAGACCTCGAGTGGGATTGTGTCAGATCCTGGGGCATTGCGACACTGGGCGGCTGGCTGATGGCCTGTAGGGTTTTAGTCTTTGATGGTAGGGACTCCAGGCTGTGGTTGATATCCATCTGGGGCATTCTATCAATCACCTTGTTGTTGATGGAAGATGGGCTGTTTATATGGATTGGAAGTGCTCAGCCCATCACTGTAGAATCAGAGTCTCCTCAGTGATGATAGTTGCACCATCTGAGTCCAGTAGAGGGGAGTTCCCTGAGGGCCAAGGTCCATACAAGGATCTGAGGGCTTCATAGAATCATTTAGCATCATTTCTATCAGCACACTTCTGAATTTCATCTGCTTTGGTACTCAACCAGGAGTCCTGCATCTTGCAAAGCTTGCTCTGTATGGTCCTGTGAGTATTGTTGAAGGTATTTTTCTTAGCTGTTGACGATGGGTCATTCTGATAAATATGGTGAAGGTTTTGCTTTCCAGCAAGTAGAGCCTTGATCTCTTCATCATTTTAGTCAAACCAGTCCTGCAGTTTCCTGTGTGAGGGTCCAAGGACCTTTAGTTCAGAAGAGTGCACAAAATCCCGAAAGTGTTCCTGGTCCTTCTCAGCATTTCCCTCTAATCGCAGTTCTGAGAGTTGGTTGTAAAGTTCTTCTGCTAGTGAAGGTGCTGAATTGGGGTCCTCAGTTTACTGACATTGAACTGTTTCATCACAGCTTTGTTTTCCTGTGAACATCTCTTTGGCTTGATGTGAAAGCTTAATTGGAGATGATGAGTCTATGGTCAGTTCAACAGCCAGCGCTCAGCATGGCCATGGTCACCCTTACATCCTGTCTGTCTTTCCTCCACATGATGACATAATCAATAAGATGCCAGTGCTTGGAGTGTGGGTGCATCCAGGATGTCTTTTAGTGTCAAGTCAATTTCCAGTATTAAATACTGTTTTGGAAATGAACAACTAATTGGATTTATATGAAAATGATTATTACAATTGAGTATACTCAGAATTATTATTGGTATCAGATTCCAAAAATCCAGAACAGTGTTTCCCATGTTTGGCAATTTGTGAAGGGTGATCTTCAGTTCCCAGTATTCTCAGCAATGACTATTTTGAATGGGGCATTTTGGGAATTGACATTTATAACAGTTGCCAAATGTGGAAAGACAGCTCTGAAGCACATCTTCCAGTTCCTCTCATCCTGGAACCAAGAGAGAATTCTGAGAAGTGACCACAAAATTGGTCAGGAATCTTCTAGCATCCCTTTGGGAAATTACCCTTCTCAGATGAGGTCAAGTGCCCTATAGCAGCCCACATGCTCAGAAAGATGCTATTCCTGATGCTATTGAAAACCAGTCAAAGGGGGATCTGGAGAGGAAGTTTCCAGATCCCCCACCAAGCTATCTTCATCACTTACCTTTTGTTGGGCTGGCAAAATTTGGACTTGGACCTTTTAAGCTTTCCTATTTGGTGAAGTAAGTTTTAACAGATGGATGGCTATTATTTCTTTTTCCGATTTTGTTTGCCAACTTTTAAAAAAAAAATGGCAAGCATTTTTGTATTTTATCTGCATTTTCTCATGATTCTTGGGAGTGCCTAAAATTAGAGGACTAGGCACAGAATATTTTTTTAAAGTAAGGATTTGCAAGCCCTCCATAGCAATTTCTACGTGGCAAATGTTCTGCTACCTGAAAAAAAATATACACCAGCTAATCTCCTAATTCACCTAATAAAGGGTATCGGAGAAGCAAAGACTAATGCAGGCTAAGGCTATTAACCACCATAGAAATCAAATGTGCCTGAACCAACATCTGAATCCTTTGGTAAGCTGACTTGCCTATGGGGATGTTTCCATGAAACCTTTTGTGTTTACAGAGAGTTTAGCAGCGAGATCTTCTGCTAGGAGGTTTTAAGGGCACGTTACCTTTGAAGGGGAAAAGGAACATAGTTGTCAATGTAGATGTTTTCTGAATTTACTTTAATCCCTTCAATTTAAGATGCCTTAAAGTGCTAATCTCTCAGCAAGCAACTTCCTGTAGTTCTGGCATCCAAGAACCTTCAGACTTAAGTGTATATAAACAAAATCTCAAATGTGAAATTTACAAAACCAATAATCTGTGATGCTTGAATGATACCCACCTGTTGCTTGGAGTATTACTTAGCCATGTGGCAGCTCATGGAATAAGCAGGCAAGGGAGGAGCAGGGAGAGAATTTCACTGAAACATTTACTTGGTTTCTTAATCAAATCCCAAACCACATGTTGGCACATATGCTTTTTTATTTCCCCAACCTGATCCACTTCCTTCTTGTTAGGGGATGCTCTTATATTCTGCTTATTTGACACACGGGATGAGTTTGGATGACATTTGTGAGTTTCATTATTTACAGTATGACTCTTCTGCTCATCCTTTTTGTTTCAAAAATCCTTTTGGGATGGTGTACCTCATTGAAATTAGATTTTCTGGGAGGAGAAGGGAAGTTAATGTGCCCATCAAGTGCATTTTGTAATACTTATAGTAACTTAAACAAGCAGGTACAAGCAAGAATAAGGCTGAGAAGAACAAGTAATGAACACTTGCTAACAATATAACTGATGTTGTTGGTTTTGTCTTACCTATTGCTGGATATGCAATTTCAAAAAGTATGTGAGGGGAAAAATCATACCGTAATTTTCTTCTAACTAGAAAGGAAGGCATTTATAACATAAATTAGATCAAAATTAAAATTCACAGTTGTCCTTTACTGCTTGTCTGTGGCAGACTCAAATAGAGATTTATTTTGAGTGAAATTTATTCAGTTGAATCTGAAAACATGCTTTATAAATTGAATTGTTAAATTGAACAACTCAAATTGAGTAATCCAGATAAGCTATATATGTACAGAAATAATTTTTTCCCCTAACTGATTCGGTTATCAGAATTGAATTGATTCAATTTAGTGATTTGACTCAAACTTCAGAGGAAAAAGTCCAAACTGATATCTTGAATCAGAGTTTGTTGGTCGTACAAGGCTAACAGTTCCCATTGTTTTGTGTGTCTGGCTAGAATAGTCCATTGACTCCATTGCACTTTGAAAACTGGACTATTTTGCAGATTTGGACATTTTTCTATAAGGAACACTGTGCATCTATTGGCAGGAGAGGTATCACAAGATGACCTCTGGGAACTAGACTTCCAAAACAACTCAAACTATTTTCACTATCTGTGCAACACCTATATATTTTTTAAAATGCTATACAGTCCAAAGCCAAAGACAACCAAGTGACTTTTTGTATGTCTGAAAGCTTTTGTTCTTAGGTTATGCATGAGTCTGTGGGTGAGAGAATCTTTTAACATTGACAATAAATGGAATGAGAATATTTGGGTTCCACCACAAAACCGCGGTCAACTAAAGCGCGTGTGACTAAAGCGTGGTGACAAAACCGCGCCGTCAAAACCATGCGACAACAGCGCGCCGACAACAGCGCGCCGACAGAAGCACGCTGTAACATAACCCTAAAAATAACCCTAACCCTAACCCTAACCCTAACTAACCCTAACCCTAAACCTAACCCTAAACCTAACCCTAAACCTTACCTTAAGTTAAATCGCGCTTCTGTCGGCGCGCTGTTGTCGACGCGCTGTTGTCGGCGCGCTGTTGTCGGCGTGCTTTTGACATCGCGGTTTTAGCGCCGCGGTGTTGTCAGCGCGCTTTTGACATTCGCGGTTATGTCGTGCCACGAATATTTGCAGTCAAATTGCTTTCATATCCATATGCTGACAATACTATAATCTTGCCTACCTTCATGCCACTACCATGAATGCATTCCTGCCAAATTGCCAATCTGAAATCCTAGGAATCAGCCATGCGAAACCCAAGGTGTTTGTATTGATCAGGTGGTACATCAATCATCATCATACTGGGAAGATCAATAACTATCAAATTGACCAGGTCAATGCTTTCAAATCTCTTGGCATCTTCAAGACTTCCTTGCATCTTCATCCTGGAAGATTCTCTTTTCAAACCTTTTGTTGTGAGGCCAAGCAGCCTCTAATAGAATTATTAGATATTCAGTCCATAAAGACAACAACTATGTTCTGGCAGCAATTAATTTTTTTAAAGCCACAGTATTAAGTGTTTTGCTGTATGGTGGGTAAGGTTGCAAAGATCTATTTGTCTTAGAAGAGGTACAATCCAACTTTCTGAGATCTTTAAGTTCCTTATTCTATTGCTAATGTGCTTTTTCAGGTAGAAGTCCCATGTATCTACAGGATTGATGATGATTCTGCCAGTTGAAACACTGTTTTAAACATATTTGGGGAAGTAAATCATTAGAATCATTTGGATTGTGAGCCGCCCTGAGTCCCCCCAGGGAAAAGGGCGGCATATAAATAAACCTTCTAAATCTAAATCTAAATCTAGAATCCAATCTGGGCCAGTCACTGTGACCAGAGGTTTAGTCTTCCAAGCTTTTGGACACATGCTGGAACCCATCCTCAGAGAACTTCTCTCTTCAGTGATTTTAAGTATTAAATCAGCCATAAATATTATCTTCCTTGTATTTTGTACTAGAAATTTTCATTAAACAAAGTTATCGGTATACCAGGAATGTTTTGTCTTCAATGCAAAAAGGAAGCACAAAACATATCTTAAGGCTCTGGAATCAGTTCCCAGACAGATAGGGAAAAGATCTCATTTTTATCTTTGGTGCATAATGTAATTTTTTTTATGTCAGTACATTTATGTGTATATGTGAGATAAATACATTTCTGGCAGAGATCTAGAAACTATCTACCAAATCTTCCTTTATGGCTACTTGGCATGCTTGCAGGAAAATGTTCACAAAAGGCAATTAGTAAGATTGTGCAAAAGGTCAGTTTGGAGATTAGATTTGCAAGCAATTTGATTGAATTTCTGAATTGATTTTCCAAGCCTGAATCAGAAAATCAAATCAAATGGTTGAATTAGATGCTTCTACATTAATCTGAATGTTTCAGTTATTCAGAAATAAAAAGCAAAACTCTTTTCAAAATCAGTTCAAACCAAGAAATCACTGTTTTTCTGAAACAAAATAACTCAAACAATATTTAGCCTGATGAACATATAATAATTGTCTCAACAGATGGGTGCAATTGCAGACTTTGTCTGGACTTAGAATTTAGCAGGTTAAACTGGGTAGGAGACCTTCAGGGTAATATAGGGTTATAGGTTACACTAGAAAATGGACAAACTTTCTAGAAAAGCCAATGGCCAAACCTCTGTATTGTTGCCATGAAAAAATTGTTTTTATGTGTCCATGAATTCTCCAGAAGTTGAGTTTAAATGAAGGTTTCATTTACCACTTTGCCTAAGTTTCCAGATGATTTAGCTAAAGTCCAATGTCTAATTTGCTTTCTGATTCTGTAATTAGTTTATCTGCAAATACTAGGAAACAAGAAGAGCCAAGAAGCTCTCAAATCTTTACCACTTAGCAAGTCCTTAACATAGTCTTTACTACTTTTAGTAAGGAGGAAAACAGCAGTAACAACCCAAGTTCTTCTTGTCTTTATTTTAAACATGCATTTAATCTGACAACTGTGGGATAAACTTTGAACAACGGCCACAATACACATGCTTAGCTTTAGAAGGATGAGCCATAAAAGACACTGGATCATATTCTTTCACCACCTCCTCTGACATGAGGAAGTGTTGAAAGCCTCTGCTTCTATTTTTGATGAGCTAAAGCTCATCATGGTATCAAAAAATGTGCTTCATCTAAACTATTGTTAAAGCAGTCCTGTTTCTAGAAATCATAATGTTGACTGAGTTTAGGATTCTGATATTGGGTATGTTGACATCTTGTACCAATCCAGAATTTCAACCACCATCTGTTGAAAAAGCCAGTTTTGTATATATTATTAACCCATAACTCACTGGTGTCTTTACCATTACATTTTGCCAGTTGATGTGTGCCACATGCCCCTGGCTGAAAGTTGTTCAAAGAAGTGGAACTTGATAAGTCACGTAGGAAGAAAGACACAAAAATAGGAGGGCGAATGAGAGGTGAGGAATAACAAACATGCATGATGATATACCGGTAATGTGTGATGATGGGATTGTGCAAATGCCACTACTTATGCTAACTGCAAATTATTTCATTGCATGCATGGCATTATTGTCATTTGCTGCAGATACCATGAGAAACAAACTCCTAGCCCAGGCAATGAGCTGCCTTAGAGTCTACTAATTATCTTGGTCCTTGTGATTCCCATCTAGAACCGGTCTGTTGTCCAATCCTTTGGAATCATTCCCTTTTGGAGGGTCTTAAGAAAGAAGGATGGCAGAGAGGTGCTACATCTTGCTGAGGCAGATCTACTCAGAGTGGTCTGATCCTGGAAATTAAGATTGAGTAATGCTAATAGCTCACAATTATTGTTAGGCTATGGGTGTGTTGCAATTAGACTGCATTTTAACTTTTGTTAGGAAGTTTTCTTAGAAACCCCATCCTTTCCTGGCTGTGATTAGGAACTCTGCCTTGCCCCATGAATTGTGGCTGCTAATGCTGATTTTCTTTCCTTTGAAGCATAGATTTTCTTTTAATCTGGTCTTCCCAAGGAATATGGTGAGGCTTCAGAGGAAAAGGGCCAAACTTTCTCTTGTGGGTGGTGCAACGTAAAAAAGAAAGTTAGTTTTGAAATTAAATAGGTGCATTTATTCAGAAGATTTTTAAAGACTAACATAGAACTTTTCTTTTGGGAATGATGATGAACAGTTGAAAACATTTGTTGAACTTCGTTTATGTAAATGGTGACTGCAGCAAGATTACTATATGGAAAGAAGTAGAAAGGTCTGACATGATCCACAATGGAGGAATGGATGGTGAAGATGATGGAACTTGCAGAGATGGTCAAACGGACATCTTTGATTAGAGAAAAGACATTATCTAAGTTTATGATTGACTGGAATGCTTTGTAGACTTTTTGTGTGACGTAGAAAAAACATTAATTTATATGAAACTTATGGTTTGGGTTATTACAAAAATAGATTGTAGAAAAAAATAAAAATCATGATATAACAACAGAGGAAGAGATACATTTATATTTGTAATGGATGTAAAGAAAATTGGAAGTTACTTCTTCATACTTCCTTTTGGCTTTGTTCCTTCTTTTTCCTTACCTTTCTTCTTTATTTTATATATTAGTTTCTTATACTATTAATCTTTATAACTTTTTAATAAAGTTATATAAAAAAGAAAACAAGGGTTCACCCAATGCAGAAAAGCACCATCCTTAATAATTCAGGTTGTTTACTTGTGTTTAAATTACGTCTCCCTGGCTGTGAGTTATTATGGATAGACGTTCTTAGCCACAAAGGAAAATAAAACACAGCAATGACAAATGAACCGCAATATAGTCTGCAATCTCATTCAAACATGGAAAGAAATAAGAAATTGTTCAAATCTTGGTTCAAATTTCAAAAGCTGGCATTATTTATTTATTTTTATTCTTATTTAGTTCCTTTTTCTCTTGGAACTATTCAAAGCCGCTTCCAATGAAACCAAAAATGCAATTACAATAAAACAATATCTGCAATATAACAAACGCAGCTACAGCAAAATAAAAGTAGCTACCATAGTAGCATTTTTAAACTGCATTGTTTTAATATTGTGAATATTGTCTCAAAATATATATTTGAGGCTTCACCTTAATGTTCAGCTGAAAATGCCTCATTGCTTATTTCTGTCCTGAGTTCTCTTGTAGGTGAAATACAAAACACTGATAAAAAAAATTTCACACAGAATGTTTAAAACTGGTCAAAATCACTCAGGGGTTTTCAGCAGTGGTGGGATTCAATTTTTTTTACTACCGGTTCTGTGGGCATGACTTGGTGGTCATGGCATGGCTTGGTGAGCATGGCATGGCTTGGTGGGCATGGCATGGCTTGGTGGGCATGGCAGGGGAAGGATACTGTAAAATCTCCATTCCCACCCCACTCCAGGAGAAGTTTATTGCAAAATCCCCATTTCCTCCCAATCAGCTGGGACTCGGGTGGCAGAGAATAGATGGGGGCGGGGCCAGTCAGAGGAGGGATCTACCTGTTCTCCAAACTACTCAAAATTGCTGCTACCGGTTCTTCAGAACTGGTCAGAACCTGCTGAATACCAGCTCTGGTTCTGAGTGAACTTGCTTCTGTTAGCTTTTCTCATATAACTGAGTAATAGTTAAGTATTTCCAAGAGCAAATAGTCCAGTGTAGGAAAAGACTAATGTACTGGGAACAAGATATCTGCATGCACACCCTCTCTGGGACACCATCATCATTTCCTCTGTCCAATTGCCATGTACTTATATTAAGTACGATGGGCACTGTAATGCAGAAGCATTTCAGGCTCTGAGTGGGTTGCTTCAATCATTTTCCATTTTGAGCTCAAAATCAGGCTATTGCAACCCAGACATGCTTTGAACTCAAAAAGGTGTTTAGAAACTTGTTGAATTTAAATGATTTGCATTCTCAACCTGGAGGATGCCAGAGTATGGAAAGCTGCTGCATAAAGATCTCCTGGCCAGAATTTTTTTTCTTTTCTGAGCAAATCATAAAGGAGGCCAATGGAAGTGGGACATGTGCGCTGATTTCCCCTCACTTCCGAGGGACCAGGTGGGGTGAGTGTGTGCTGGCAAAATGATAGGTATTAAATTCAGCGTAACTAAGGGAAATCAAGTGATGCTGATGTGATGTTGCTACCGACTGCCAGTAATGTAATGGATAATGATAATAGCTTAATTAATCAAGTAATTGAGGATAGACATAGCTGAATTATTCATCACTCAACATAAAACAAGCCAGTGCTGATTTTTCCTTCCTTCTTCTCTCCCCACTTTTATTTTCACTCAAGAATAAATCAGAGCTTTATTTATAGACTGCTCATGATGATAAGTGTATAACTTAGTCTGCACTATCTTTAGCCAATTATCTAGAAAATTGAATAAACAATGGTTGAATTTACCATACTCAAATAAGGCAAATACACCCTTGCTCTTCAGATAAGAACCAGAAAATCACCTGTCTTCTCCCCCCCCACACATCCTAAGGAAGTCTTCTGCCTTATATCCAAAAAACTGACTGCAGAATATCAGTGTCTTCATTTTTCCATCTTGACTCCCTATTTTACTGATAGATGTTCTCCATTTTTAGATTTATATTTTGCTGATCCTGCAGGAACTCAAGATGACACAACTAGCACTTCCTTCTTGTACTAGTCAACTCTGTCAGAAAGATGGGACTAGACAGAGTGACTGGCCTGAAAATCACCCAGTCAACTTCTATGGCTATGAACGGACATGAACCCAAAGATGCTTTTCAAAAGACAACTGGGCTTTCTTGGTTTTTTTGGATGAGAAAAAAAATGTTTTTTTTTCCTCATCCAAGAAGCTTCTTCAGTTCTGACTCAATGATGGGGAATGATTCCCCACCATTGAGCCAGAGCTGAAGAAGCTTCTTGGATGAGAAGTGAAATGTTTTGAAGAAAAAACCCCAAAGAAAGTCCAGTTGCTTTTTGGAAAAGCATCTTTGTGATAACCATGATCTGGATGACTGAGAATCTCCTTAGACAAATGGAAATGAACTTAGGTGTCCCTGATCCTAGTTCAATATACTACATTAACTATAAGAGCTGTGGTAATGGTTTCATCTAAGGCAACAACTGAGAGCTACTTTTGAGTGTATGTGGTGGCTCAGTGGCTAAGACTCTGTGCTTGTTGATCAGAAAGGTTGGCAGTTTGGCGGTTCAAATCCCTAGTGCCACATAATGGAGTGAGCTCCTGTTACTTGTCCCAGCTTCTTTCAACCTAGCAGTTCGAAAGCATGTAAAAATGCAAGTAGAAAAATAGGGACGACATTTGGTGGGAAGGTAACAGCGTTCCGTGTGTCTTTGATGTTTAGTCATGCCAGCCACATGACCACAGAGAAGTCTTCGGAGAGTGCTGGCTCTTTGGCTTTGTAACGGAGATGAGCACTGCTCCCCTAGAGTCGGGAACAACTAGCACATATGAGTGAGCTTCTTTCAACCTAGCAGTTCGAAAGCATGTAAAAATGCAAGTAGAAAAATAGGGACGACATTTGGTGGGAAGGTAACAGCGTTCCGTGTGTCTTTGATGTTTAGTCATGCCAGCCACATGACCACAGAGAAGTCTTCGGAGAGTGCTGGCTCTTTGGCTTTGTAACGGAGATGAGCACTGCTCCCCTAGAGTCGGGAACAACTAGCACATATGAGTGAGGGGAACCTTTACATTTACCTTACTTTTGAATGTATGTTGGGAATCGTTTGCCTGAAAATATCTTCTGCAGAGTCCTTTTATCTGATACATTCATGTCATGGGAAAGAGGTTTGATGTGAGCTTTCTGCCACTATCCTCAAGACATTCCAAAGTGGTGTAGTCAAGCAAAAAAGGATGATATATGAGAATATATTGCATTTTTAAATGGGCATTACAAAAGAGCCTTACGGAGAAATAAATTTTATAGAAAGTAATTAATAGCCCCAAGAGTCAGCTGGAAATAGCTGGACTATCAAGTATTCTACATATCAGTCAGCATACAAAGTGAAGCTTGGTAGATAACACCTAATTATGCCTCTTTATTTATTTGTTTCTCCCTCTTGTATTTAATTACTGCTGCCTTATGCAGACACTGAAGCAGATGTTGAGGCCTTGTAAATTGGCTTTTGACAGACATGAAAAAAAAAACCCCATTTCCCAAATGGTAGTATTTTAAGAAGATCCAATATGAGCCTGTTCTCTAAACCAAGTGGTTTTCATATGAATTGGATTAATACTAGGAGGACTAGGAGGCATGAGAAGAATACCAACCTGGGACTGGCAAACCCTTTTCAGAAGATATAAAACTGGATGAAAACTGTAGGACTTCAAAGCCACCACACAGAACAGGATAATAGGTACTGTAGATGTCTCCCCTTGATTCTGCAGGAGCTCAGACATAACCAACTCAACTCAATTTTGAGTTGGGTATACATTGGATAGTTGGCAATTAAAATGACCTAAGAAAGAAGATAACTATAACAAAAGAAAAGATGAAAGAAAGAAGGGAGATGAGAAGTGATTGTTTACAGTTTGATGCACTTCCAAAAACAAACCTGTTATATATCAGTGTATAACAGGCTATTTATGTGAGGAAATATGTAATAGAGACCAGAAAATCCTAGCCCACCACCCAATTAGGAGGAAAGTTAAAGAGCTGGTGCTACAGTGGAACATCAAGTTCTCTCTTTTTGAGTTTAGAAATATATTTCCTGTGAAATGAAAGAGGAAAAAAACAATTCCACTGGTGGTGAAAAGCTAATGGCTTGGTTCTAGATCCTAGTTGATATAAGGAAAAGCTATAATATTTCTATCAGCACTTTAAAAAGTGACCTGCATTTGTTCATCCTTTTTAAAGGATTCCATTAATAAATATTCCTCCAAAGTTTATCACAAGCCTTTTCAGCAGAGGTGGGTTCCTACCAGTTCAGCCCGGTTTGGCTGAGTAGGTAGTAACTCAGCCCGCCACGCACCCGCACCAGTTCTATCAGAGGCCCTGCAGCAATTTTTTTACTTCTGTGCATGCGTGATTAGCACGCATCAAGTGCATGTGTGCACGAAGCGTGTTCCTGAGCGAACCAGCAGAAAAAGAAGCTGGAACCCACCTCTGCTTTTCAGGTACCTAACTATGCTTCTTCTTTGATCAGCACTCACCTGAACTTCAAGAATCCCCCCCCTTTTAAAAATAGCTTAGAATAATTGAAAAATGAAAGCTTGGACTGAACATTGTGACCTGTTGTAGGTGGCAATCAAATGAACATCTCAGTGCTGTTCATCTGTCAATATTCAGTGTATTTTTGAAGCTCAGTAAGGAGCAGCAGAAAGCAGCACCGGCTACCTCATTTCCAACAAGGAGGCAACTTCAGACCAATGAAAATCCAAAATATACCTTGCAAATATACAAATTATGGGGCATTAAGGAGTGGGGAACCCACCCCAAAAGCAATTTAACAAAGAAGGACTCAATGCCAACTAATTAGAATGGAAAGCTAATAAAAGAAGAGGATGATTGGGACACTAAAACAGGAGGTTTCCACTTCACACATATTGTTGCAGTTCTCATGATTGACTCACTTGGAGTGATCTGATGTTTTGTATCCGATTGGTCTCGAGCTTTTTTGGTGGATGATTGGTGGAGAGAAGGAGGAGAACTTTTTGGGGGGATAAGAAAGATGAATAGGCTGCACGGAAGATCTTTGACAGGAAGAATTGTGTTTCATTATATAATACAATGTATAATTAATCAGAAAGCTGAACTATTGTTGGATTTAAAGTAGGTACACTTTGCATTTTTATGGATGTGCCCAAGGTATCAAACATGACATTCTGCCTAATGCCAGCTCTGCTTATGCTGATTTCTTGTATATGCAGAAGGGCATTTGGC
This sequence comes from Thamnophis sirtalis, assembly GCF_051295495.1. Taxonomy (NCBI): domain Eukaryota; kingdom Metazoa; phylum Chordata; class Lepidosauria; order Squamata; family Natricidae; genus Thamnophis; species Thamnophis sirtalis. Next base: position 82,995,454 of record NW_028261383.1, read on the forward strand.
AGAATGGGAGAAAGAAAAGAAGTGTTATTTTTGTGTTAGTAAGGGAAGGAGAGAAAGATCTGCCAAAAGGGACTACTTATTTGGACAGTTTCATATTGTGCATAGAAAGACTCATTCATTTCCAGAGGGGAAAGGAAATGAAACAGAAAAATTACTTCCATTAAGAATAGAAGATTGGTGGTGGTGTGCGATAAGATTGTCTGGAAGGCGTTTTTTTTTCTTTACTAGCTTTGTCTTGTATTACCAGAGCCTAAAGGGAGACATCAGACATGATGCATGCCTTCTTGTGCAGGATTGCTAGAACAGCTCACCAGAGTTTGGCTATGCAAAAGATGGCATGGTTTTCTGAACCAGACTTCTTTACCCAACTCCGACGATGTGCATCTAATATTGTAACCAGATCTTGCATCCACTTTTGCTCTTTATTCCAATGAATTCATTGCTGGTGAAAGCAATTTTGGAATAAATATTGGTATTCCCCAATTTACAACCACAACAGAGCCCCAAAACTTCATTGTTAAGCAGGACAGTTGTTAAGTGACAGTTGTTTCTTGCCACAGCTTTTAAGTGAATCACTGCAGTGGTTAAGTTAGTAACATAGTTGTAAAATGAATCTGATTTCCACTATTGACTTTGCTTGTCAGAAGGTCACAAAAGGTGCTCACACAAGTCCAGGACACTACAACCATCATAAATAAATTCCATTTGCCAAGCATCCAAATTTTGATCACAGGACCATAGGGATGCTGCAGAGGTCATATGTGTAGGAAACAAGTCACAACTCACTTTTTTCAGCGCTGTTGTAACTTTGAATAATTGCTCTTAAGGGAGAGTGCACAATGCTTACAAGACACACAACAAATGTTGCTAGTTTCAACCAAACTCCAGCTAACCAAATCTTTGATTTGCGAGAAGCTGCCTGTTAGCTACAAAGCAGTTCGAAAGCATGTAAAAATGCAAGCAGAAAAATAGGAACCACCTTTGGTGGGAAGGTAACAGCGTCCTGTGTGCCTTCGGCGTTTAGTCATGCCAGCCACATGACCACAGAGATGTCTTCGGACAGTGCTTGCTCTTCGGCTTTGAAATGGAGATGAGCACCGCCCCCTAGAGTCAGGAACAACTAGCACATATGTGCGTGGGGAACCTTTATCTTTACCTTACTTATTTCATAGGAATTTTCCAATAATTGTAGTTTGCACCTGGGCCAGAGTTGATGAGATTCAACAACATTCAAATGTGTATGGGAGGATTGGACCTTGCCCTCTTGTGCCTATGTAACAATTCCAAACTAATTCCCTGCATGACTCCTCCCCCTGGGTTGGCCAGTCTCTCTCTGACTTTACTGAATATGTAAAGACAGTATAACTATCACTGACTTTCCTTTTATGATCTGTGTATATGAGCATTAGAAAAGGACCGGTCACCCAGTCCAACTTCTTCCAATGTTTCCATTGTCAAGAACTGAAAGCAAACCATGATTATAATAAATCAACAAATTTATCAAGGTTTCGATATTGATAGGGCACATTAAAAGTTAGAAAAATTGACTTCTCTGACAATTTGTGTCCTCCAAAGAAATTGAAGACTTTATCTCTCAAGTTTAACCTTTTGCCCACAGTTTTAGCTAATGGAACGTGATTCAAACACCTTCCATACATCATATCACTTTCTTCTAACCAAATAGTTAAGTACAGCTGCTATCCTTGGTTCTGCAAGTAACTGCAAGCATCAATGTATTTTGATTTATTATTATTGAAATAATTACCATACATTAATGCCATTCTACAGAGTAATGCAACCTTGGTTATATAACCAAAACAGTACTACCAAGAGAAAAAGAAGAATCAGCAGGCTTTGATAGTTTGGTAAAGTGAAAAAAAAACCCTCTCTAAAAATCTTATCAGTGGGCAGATGTCCGTGTTAAAATTTTTTAATTAATATTGAGCATGCTTATTACCTGGTGAATATTGATTGACTATCAAAAACTGGAAAACTCTAGGAAAGGAATGCAATGTCGTTGCAGGTTCAATTCTTGTTGTTGTTGTTGTTGTTGTTTTCATTCACAAAGTTTCTAGACAGGGTTCATTTTAGTTTATGCACCTGTATATAATTTCTATCAATATGAGTGTTAAATTTATATCATTACTTTTCTGTATTTTTTGCTGTGGCTTCTAACAAATTAATCAATACAAGAAAAGTAATGGAAGGCCTACTTCTTTTAACCATACATGGGGGAAAAGAAGATTTACAACTTTTTGTTGCACAATAAGAGCTGTGTTCAGCTACTAAAATTCAACAGGAATCAGTACTCAAAAAATGTTTTGTCAGAAGCCAGCAGAAACAAAGGACCAATGAAGAACCAACACCACAAAAATGACCAATCAGAATTGATACAAAAGAACCAATCTGAAATCAGCTCAGCTGAAAACCAATCAGAAGTCAGGTCGCCTGACTATAAGGACAGGAACCTAGTCAGTTCCGGCTCAGTTCCCTTTGGTTCATGTAATAGACCATCTTGCCTCTGAAGATCCCAGGCAAAGTTGCCACTAAAATATGCTTTTCTCTGCCATGTCACTAAATCCTGAAATTCAACACTGCTCAATGCTGTCCCTAAAAATCTATACTAGTACAAGTCAGAACTTCTTATTACATCCTCTGTCTCCAAAATGGAGAAAGGTTTCTTATCCAAGTTTCAACTTCATATTTCTTTGCTTTTTTTGCCATTGTCTCTGTATTTATATTGTGATTTATAGCTCCACCTTTTCAAATACTCATTACTAATCTAAGAATAGGTGGAGGTCCCTGATGAGTATATTAAAACCAAATTATTGTTTTGTAAGAATGAGAAATTCAAGTTCTTCTTCATATTAATTGTATAAAAATCTTGACCTAAAGCACAGTCATTTGTCTACTTGGGAAAGCTTATAAAGATTTAATAAGTCATTGTTGTTATTGTTCTTTTACTACAGAGCCTTGTCATCCTTTCCAAAGCAGAGCTGAATAACTTATCTTCATTTGCAGAGCTGTACCTGACTAGCACATACATTCTCACAAAAGTTGGTTGTACTAACATCCACACTGCTAGTCTTACTTTGTAGGTCAGGTCTCCTCAAACCCAAACCTTCCCCGCATTCACCAACCAACATAATGGCTGGGAAAAATGGGAACTGTGATTCACTACCTTTGGAAATATATGGAGGAGACTATAGGAAGTAGGAAGTTGAGAAGGAAACCTTCCACCTGCACATTTATCATGGGTGTTATGAGATGATTGAGTAGACCAAGTCTGAGCGAGAAGCTGCCTGTTAGCTACAAAACTCTTGTGCCCCCAAGCCTAACCTTGTAAGTGCCAGCCAGGACAGATTCCTGCCTATGTCAGTCTGACTCTTGTTAGTTCTGCCTTCATGCTGAGATGCTGATTGCCTGCAGTGGCAGAAAGACATATTTGCTGAGCTGGATTTTAGGGTGTAATTAAGGCTGACAAGAGGATTAGCATTTTCTTCTTCTTCTGGGCTTTAATATGGCTGAGGTTTACCTCTTTTCTAATGGCATTTTTAACCTGTAAAAGTCTGAGCAACTATTGCTTTGGTAAACTGGTGCTTTTGTGAAGAGATCTTTGGAAGAATATATATGTTTGGGGCAATATTCCCTTACACCACAGGGTTGCGTGTTGAGTTCCTTACTCTATACTCTCTATGTACATGACTGCATTCCCACTCACACCAGTAATACTATTATTACATTTGCAGATGACACAACAGTGATGGACTCATCTCTTGGGGCCGCGGGGGGGAATGAGTCTGCCTATCTAGATAAGGTGGACCTGTTGTTTTCATGGTGTGGAGACAATAATTTGGTCCTTAGCACCAATAAGACCAAGGAGCTTATAGTGGACTATAGAAGAAGTGGACCAGACATCAGCCCTTGGTTATCAATGGAGAGCAAGTGGCCAGTTTTAAGTTTCTGGGTGTTATCATAAAAGAGGACCTGGCCTGGGCCACTCACATTATAGCACTGGTCAAAAGGGCCAAGCAGAGATTATATTACCTGAGATTTCTCAGGAAACAACAACTGAATGAAACATTGCTGTTGACCTTCTATCGCTGCACCGTAGAGAATATTTTAACTTACTGCATGTGTGTATGGTTTGCCAATTGCACAGTGGCAGATAGGACAGCACTCCAGAGGGTTAACGTCATTGCCCAGAGGATCATTAGTTGCCCTCTTCCCTCTTTGGAAGAGCTTTATAGCTCCTGCTGCCTTAAGAAAGTTCAAAACATTCTTAAAGATCCAGCTCATTCTGGGCACCCTTTCTTTTAAACTATTACTATCTGGCAGATAGTACATGACAATAAAAACAAGGACAAATAGGCTAAAAAACAGCATCTATCCCAGTGTAGTAACTATATTTAATTCTACTGTGTAATGCGATATTAATGCAGTATCAGGGATTTTCAATTCAATTGTATAGAATGTGAAGGATGTGTGTTTTTGCTTTATTTTTATAGTTTTCTTATGTATGATGTACACCGAAGATTTCGTTGCACGAGGTGTAATGACAATAAAGTAAACTAATTAACTTAGAAACCTCCTCGATTCTATATTACTGCAGGCATTTTGAACTATGATTATAATTATCTATAAGACTGGTCAAACACACCGGCAAAGTAGCAGTTGCCAATTACAAATTACCTAAGTAGGGCTCTTTTGTGTGTGTGTGCCTTCACGTCAGTGTTGACTATGAGGACTGTCTGGAAAATCCCTGTTATTTTAAATTTCCTGATGCAAAACTGACAGACTGAAACATTTCTGAAATCATGGAGATGACACTAAAGCTGAAACTGTGACCAGGTAAAAGAACCTGATCAGCAGAGCTTCTCCAGATAAGGAAAAGCCGAAGACATTGCTCAAATGACATCAGATAGCTGCTTCTCACAAGGAAGCCTTTAAGATCCACAGGAACTCTGCAGGCACCTAACACATGGTTCTAGGACAACTCTCCACCACCAACTCGCTGTGGGATAATTCAATGCTGTATTAATTGTTTCATTCTGTTACTTTTGTTATTGGTGATGTTTTCGTCAAAATTATTGTAACTCTTATATTTCTGGATTGACTTTCTTTATTTTATTATTATTGGCCATGGTTTCATTAAAATAATTTTAACTTGTGTATTTGTTGAATTGTCCGAGGAGATTGTCCCATAGCAAGTTGGCCATGGTGAGTTGTCCTATTATGCTCACAAATACTGTGGCAGAAGCCAAAGAAGGAAGATCAAACTTGCAGCCTTAACAGAGCCTTTAATGCATATTGGGTCTAACCTACTCCACTTTCTAAAGTATTTTGGATTGTAACTATTTAAAAGTTAAAAGTTAAAGGAGATCTTCAGAGTGTCCCTACGGCCTGCAATATGACTAACAGAGAAAGAAAAGGGAAACTTACAAGAATTTAATAATTAACCTACTACAAAAAGTTTTTAAATGGACAAAGACACCTGAGGTGTTTTTATGGACTTTGTTTACTCTAAGTTCCTTTGAGTTAGATAAATGGGAAAGACTTGCATTTGAGTTCTCTGAGGAAAATGACTGATGGACTTTGTTAAATAAAAAAGAAAATGTATTGTAAAAATGCAGAGTCTATATTGAGTGTAGAAACATGGAGAGTTTAAGGGCACTGCTGTGAAAATATGTTGGTTGCAGAATTATGAAAAAAGAGGACAATGTTTTCCCCTCTACTATGTTTTTTCATTTTGGTCTATGGATTAAAATAGAAAAAGATGGGCACTATTACAAAAGAAGCTAAAGAAGGAAGGAAATGATTGTTGATTGACTAATCTGCTTGCCTAACATCTGTAATTTTACAGAGATGTCTGAAAAAATAGGGAAAACTATCACAGCCTTAACAGCAGTTAAGTGTCTAAGACGAAGACAGGAACTCATAGTCTCCCAGTTTCTAAGTTGGTGCCGTAACCAATACACCAAAGTGGCTCTATTTGTTTATTTACCCAGTGATGTTAACAAAGTAAAAAAAAACCAAACCCACAAGATGCTTTGTGCCCCAAGGTAGGTCAGCTAACTAGACACGACATGTGTAACCTAATCCCATCAAGAAAAAAAAGCTGCTAATCAACCCTAGATGTCTATGGAGATTCTCAGTCATCCAGGTCATGGTTGTCCCAAAGGTGCTTTTTCAAGAGGCAACTGGACTTTCTGGTTTTTCTTTGAAGATGTTTTACCTCTCATTCAAGAAGCATCTTTTGAAAAAAGCACTTTTTGGGTAATCAACATTGGAGTGAACAATTAGCTTGACCCTAACTAGGGGTGGGAATCAGCTGGTTCGGACCAGTTCATGCAAACTAGTAGTTCTGGTTATCAGTTGGCCCCGCCCGCCCACCCCTGTGCTAGTCTGTCCTATATTTCCTTTGTTTGAAGCCCAGCTGATAAATGCAGCAGAGTTACTGCCGTATCTCAGCTGTTTTACTTCCCGGGGCTGCAGTAGAAGATAAGTTTTAGAACTGTTTTGAAACGAACTGCGCACATGCTCAGTGAACCAGTTCTTACACTGGTTGAATCTCACCACTGACCCTAACTTCCAGTTCTATATTGATTCAAATCAATATTCACTAAAATAAATGATTTTGGTTAGTATTGTTTTGAATGGAAGATGGGAAGATAGGATCACACACTTCTTGGCCTCCTCATTATTGCATTCAATATCATCAGATTCTATGTATCTCAACATTTGTTTTAAAAAGCCAAATTCTTTGTTATGTAATGGAACAAAAGCTGGTAGCAAAAAACGGGAAAGAAAATATCTATCAGAACTAGAAAAACTGTGTCCCATAAGATGCATCGAGTTTTTAAAATATCGTGATTCACAGAAGGTAGTAGACCAAGATACAGTTTGCTATTTATTGATTCAGAAAGTTGCTTGGCTAAGCTGAGGTGATGGGTTAAATCCAGTGGGCATATCTCTTGCATGATTTTTGACCCAGACTAACACAGTTGTCTTCTGCTTGACACATTCTAGATGGGCTGGAATGGCAATTTCTTGCCCAAATCCAAAAGGCATTAGGTTGATACAAGCTGGAATAAAACGATTTCTCTTGCAGTTGACATATGGGAAGCTAAATGATGTACTATAAGTCAGTCTTGAAAGCATCTGTCTGGCTAGAGCTGGCATCTATCACATTGGCAAATAGCGTTTTAGGGTTTTAACCAAAGCAATGATTGCAAGAAAGACAAGGGAGATGTGAAGGAAATTGATACAAGACAAGTTCTCCATTGCAGCTTTCAGAAAAAATTCTAGATAGCTCTGTGCCTAAGCTATCCATCCATCAGTCTGGCATCCTCAAGTGGATCCAAGCCCAATGTTTTATTACCATATTACAGTGATGAAGAACTTGTGAATGTTGCCTTTTACTGTTGTGAGTCTAGCATAATTTAGCCCCATGGAAGAGTTCAGCATATTGTTGTCTCATCCTAGGATGAATCTGTTTTTGCATGGCAGATACAATGGAAACCTTTTGTTACTGACTGACTGACTGACTGATAATAACAATAGCACTTAGACTTATATACCACTTCACAGTGTTTGGCAGCCCTCTCTAAGCGGTTTTACAGCGTCACATATTGCCCCAATAACCAGAATTTACTAGCTCTAAGTTACAATTATGTCTAGGAGAAATGCAGAAAGATGACAAGGAGACCATGAAATAATGTACAAGGCTACATTAATTACATGGCTCTTAAGGCCATGGCGCAAAACATTTTTAAAAAAAGATACGTTCTCTAATAGTTCTAAGAAGTATAGCAGGCAGTGATGTGCGGTGAGGATTATGGTTGGTGAGGCAAGAATGTGGCAGTGGTGAGAAGCAACATACCCACTGCTGTGTCCGACAGGCATCTCACGTTTATGGTGGATATAAACGTGAGACCCCTGTTGGACACAGCAGCGGGGACGGAGGAGGTGGGGGGCAAGGTGGCAGCCAGAGAAGAAAGGGGAAGGAGGAGGAGGGAAGGGAGAGGGGAGCAGGATGGGGCTCCCAATGGGGGGGGGAGAGAGGAGAAAGGGAAGGGGGACACAGCAAGCAAAAGAAAGAAAGCGCCAGCCCATCAGCAGAGGAGGGTAAAAGACCCACCTCTGCTGGTGGGCTGCCCCTCTCTTCTCAAACAAGGCTTCCCTCCCTGCCTCTGCCCCTTCCCTCTCTTCTCAAACAAACTCTCTCTCAAATTGAGAGAGAGTTTGTTTGAGTGAAGTGAAGAAAGAAACACATGGACACACACACACACACACACACACACAAATTACTCACAATAAAAAATTACTTACAAATTAAATTACAATAATTTTGAATTCCTCCCCCTCCCTCCGTCTGACCCACATACCTTTTCCAGCTGTGTCACAGAGCATTTCAACTCTCCTCTTGTCCGCCATGATGAAAATGTAAAAAATGTAAAAAGAAAAAGGCAAGAGCTGCTGCTGCCAGAGCAGGAAGAGGCGAGAGAACCACGTGCCTCCTTTGCATAAGGAATTTTTCGCCTTTTAACCCTTGCTTAACTCTGCTCAAGTAATCATAAAGCTAGAGTAAAGGAGGCGTGTGGTTCTCTTGCCTCCCCCTGCAGTTAAGCACTAACCAGATTCATCCACTGTGACTCTGGCAGTAACTACCTCTGCCTTTTTCCTTTTAATTTTTTTCCTTTTCATCATGACAGTGGTGAGACCCTGCCTCCCCTGATTGCATGTCCCTGATAGCAGGGATATAGACAATCAGGCAATTAAATAAGTTAAATACTTTAAGTGTGTAGGATATTTTTTCAATCACCCAAAGGAAAACTGACTAACTAAATCTTATTTCTTCTTTTGTCCAATAAAGGTCAACAATGATTCTAATATTCTATTAGATTCTAGGAGGAAACTATATTGCACCAGCAATTTAAGTTGTTTGCAGCTGAAACAGTAGCTCAGTATCTCACTGGTGAATAAGCTCTTTTTCTAGCTTCAATACCTATGAAAAAGTATGAGCAAGCTCCCAAGAACAGCAGCTGAAAACTGGCAAGTTACATTACTGTAATAGCAATAGCACTTAGACTTATGAACCATTTTACAATGCTTTACAGCCCTCTCTAAAGAGTTTTCCAGAATCAGCATATTGCCCTCAACAATCTGGGTCCTTGGAAGGCGAGAAGGCTGAATCAACCTTAGCTATTGAGATTTGAACTGCCAAACTGTTGGCAATTGGCAGTCGGCAGAAGTAGCCTGCAATATTGCATTCTAACTACTGTGCCACTACTGCTCCTAAACTGCACGTTTACAGACTGTGGCCCAAATGCCTGTTAAATCCTGGTCTAGATAAGTCAAAGAAAAAAGGACAGATTGGGAATGTAGAATTAGAAGTGAGCCGATGTTCAGAATGTATTCATCTCTCTAAGGAAGTCCAGGATGATGTTGTTGTTAGTTGTGAGGTCATGTCCGACCCATTGCATCCAATGCACAATGTTCCTCCAGGCCTTTCTGTCCTCTACCATCCCCCTGGAGTCCATTTAAGCTCACACTGACTGCTTCAGTGATTCTACCTAGCCACCTCATTCTCTGTCATTCCCATCTTCTTCTGCCCTCCATCATTCCCAGCATGAGGCTCTTCTCCAGTGAGTCCTTCCTTCTCATTAAGTGGCCAAAGTATTTTAGTTTCATCTGAAACTCTAAAGAGCAGTCAGGCTTGATCTCCTCTAGGACTGATGGGTTTGATCGCCTTGCAGTCCAAGGGGACTCTCAGGAGTCTTCTCCAGCATCATAATCAAAAGCCTCAATTCTTTGGCGCTCAGCCTTTCTTATGGCCCAACTAAAGAAGTCCAAGATGCTAGACTTACCTATCTTAAATAAAGAGTCTGGTAGCAAGTTTTCAATGTTATTAAGCCATATGAGCTTTTGTGAATGATAGTGCACTTCATTAGACGCTGTGGAGGGCTAACTTGATTTAAGATTTAAATTAGGTTGAGTTGGTAAGGAAGGGGGAAGGTGGTTATGCAGATTCAGTATGATACACGTTATAACAATTGAGCTGTAATGTGTTAAAACCGCATTATGTATCTAAAGCTTCTGAGGTTAGGGTTTGAAGTATGTGAGATCAGCAATTGAGCAATTATGCCAACAAATGTTTTTGTTTTCAAAGCAGCTACTATGATAAAATCCCAGGAGATTGAAATGTTCTGTGGCTACTTAACATTTTTTTTTAGTCATGATGTCCATTAATTCTTTTGCACAAAGTCAAACACCTTTGCCCTATGTAGAACTCCTTTCTGGAAGATAAGGACATATATAATATTGGAAGAAGAGCACATGAACATACCTCTACTATTGTGTGAATCGCTTGGGACCTAAGAAGTTGATGTACATGTAAAAAAGAGAAGTTGATGTAAATGTGAAGGCAAAGTAGACATCAGTTTGGCCTAAGTAGTTGAGGTATAAGGCTAGAAACCAGGAGGCCATGAGTTCTAGCCCTGCCTTAGACACAATGCCAACAGGGTGACCTTGGACCATTCATTCTCCTTCAGCCCCAGCCCAGCTCACAAGGTTGTTGCTGCAGGGAAACTAAGAGGAGGAAGGAGTATGAGGTATGTTTGCTACCTTGAGTTATTTATAAAAATAATAAAGGTGAGATAAAAATAAAGTTTGTGACTGGGCATGCATTTCATTTTAAGATAATTTTATGATATTTCTGATTGCTTGTGAGACTCTGCTTTACACACTGATGATTGCTCATATGCATGTATGGGCCAGCCACCTGAGAACTACAATGTCCTTGGTCAGTATGAATTGTAGCTTATTAATAATATGCTTGAGTGGCTTGAGCTGTGAACTGTAGATGACAATCTGTAATGGAATGCATGGGTGACCTTAAAGAAAGGAGACTTTCATATTTGTCTTAATGTAGCCTTACAATAAAGTAGACTTAGCTCATCTAGTCGTGTTTCTTATCTAATTTACTCAGGAGGGCTGGCATCAATCTTGCAAGTCTTTAAGTACAAACTGCCACTTCTCCACTTTTAACTGCTTGCTCCATTAGGGTGAATCCTTCTTTGGTTTCTTCCTTTGACAATTAAGTGGCTGTGGACTCCTGTCCCTCTTGTCTGATTGTTTCCTATCTATTTCTTTCTCCCCTTTCCTCAAGGTCACCCATGCACTCCATTACACTGCCAGTGGTGTCCTCTTGTTCTGTTACTGTGATCCATCTTTTAATAAATCCTCCCTGGGGATTGATTTGGCTTCATTAATTTGTCTATTGATTTTACTAGGTGGATAATTCAGCGTTCTGAATGTCTGGTTTACTTCCATCAGTTGAGCATCTTTATCAAGTGGGTCAGAATAAATGCAGTATACTGTAGTATTATTTAGCATAGAGCCTGGCTATAGACAATAGACTTGATGGTAAGTTCTGGGTGGAAACATGTAGGTACACAGGGAAATTTGTAGATTTCCTATTTAATGTGATGTTTATATGTTCAGTTTTATTGTAGGTAGGCTAAGGTTGATGGAAGTTTTGAGGTGAGATGGAATTTGAAAAGAGATTCTTTCCTATACATACAAATGACCATGTTCTCCTGCATCACCCCAATTTAAATCCTACATCAGTTTAACCATTTTAGGCATCTGATGAAGTGAGCTACAGTACATAAAAATCTATGCTTTTAATAGCAACAGCACCTAGAATTATATACTGCTTTACAGCATTCACTAAGCGATTTACAGAGTCAGCATATTGACCCCAACAATCTGGCTCTTCATTTTACTGATCTCAGAAGGATGAAAGGCTGAGCCAATCTTGAGCTGATAAGGATCAAACTGCTGGGAGTCAGCAGAATTAGCTGCAATACAGCATTCTAACCAGAGTGCCACCAGACTAAAATGTGTCAGTCTGAAAAGGTGCTACCAGATTCCTTCTGATTTTTGGCTACCATAGATTAATACCATTCTCCCCTTACAATGTTTCTTATGAGAAGTTGCCTGTCTTAAAAATCACCTGGGGTCTTCTCCGGAGCATGTTTTAATGTCCTCTCAACCTTTAGCATTCCAAACATATAAAGGTGCTTGACAGAACGTAGGATTGTACAATGCAGGTTTTATGATGATATTCAGTTAGAGTTATTCTGGGGCCTAAGACCAAACATGCTTGAGCAGCTGAACGAATTCAACATTTATTAATTTTTAACGGATAGAAACCCAAAGGTCACACGTATGGTAGCTCCAGGAGGGTTGGAATAATACACTTATCAGAATTATATTATATATGGTTTATAAATGGTGTATGAGCATTTTTCCAACTTGGTGTACTTTAGATGTGATTGACTATAGCTCATACTATTGCCTTTGACACTGCCAAATGCTGTTTCCATAACCCTCAGCAAACACGAACAATGAGTTAATTTGCTTCAATCAACCCCTCTTCTCCCCTCTCCCCAGTTTCAGCCTATTTCGGCAACCATAAGCCAGCCACAGAGGGAGGAAACAGCTTGGATCTGGGGTACTGTGAAGTAAGTAAGGGAGAGCAGATGAGGTTTCAAGACAGGTTTCTTCTCCTGAATCACAGATTCTTTTAGATTGAGAAATAAATAGATCCCAGACGCCACATACTGTATTAGCAATAAACATGGCAGGCATTGCATGCCCTTTTGTAGTATCTTTCTAAGTTGGCTAAGTTCAGGCTCTGCCAACTGCGATCTCAACAGCAGCATGCACAGCCACGCTCCCAGGAGACGGCCTGTCTTCTCATTCCAGCTCCCACGTCTATTCAGATGCCAGGGATTTCCACTTGGCTCTGCCAGTTTGTAAGTGAATGTGTAAGCATTGCTTTCTGTTGGGTGTAATTAGGAAGCATGGTGCCTTTATAAACATTAGTCATGTCATTTATAATATGGCAGGAGGTGGCCTGCCAACTGACCTATTTTGACTTGCTCTTACACATATTATAGACTCAAAAAATGGGTGTTTAGAGAAGAGGACTGACTGTGACCCAGTGGTGGGTTTCAATTTTTTTTAGAACCTCTTCTGTAGTTGTGGCCTGCTTTGTGGGAGTGGCTTGCAAGTCCTGTGACCGGGTGGGAGTGGCTTGCCAGCCATGTGACTGGGTGGGAGTGGCTTGGCAGTCATGTGACTGGGTGGGCATGGCCAACTTGTAAAATGTGGTGAAACTCACTTAACAGTGCTCTTGCTTAGCAACCTAAATGTTGCCTCAGAAACTCTGGCATTTGAAGCACGTAAGTCTTAAAGCTGTCAAGTTACAAGATCCTTGCACCTCTAACCCTTTAGAAAAAAAAAACCCAGGAGTGTTCAAACATGACAGGTTTAAGACTTTAAGGTTTAGCTAGGACTCTTAGAGGCAGGGGGGGGGGAGATTGGTGAGCCAGCCAATCAATCAGAGGCGGGAAGGGCAAGCATGGTGTGGACAGGTGGGGGGAGGGAGCTGGAACCGGTTCTAAACGACACGGTAGATTTGTGAAACCTTTTCTATAGAAGAGGTTAGAACTGGCAGGAACCCATCCCTCCTGTAACCTATTCCTATTGTTGCAGTATTTTGTCAGTTAACATCTTTCAGTGACAGCACCGAAGGCAAATAGCCTGGCCTCCCATAACCCCAGCTGGCTCCCCCTCCTCCTAGTCTCTTGCTATAAACAACTACTCTTATTAGGAAGATGAAAAAGCTTTATCACAGGTTTTTTCTTTCTTCTCCCTTGCTTTTCTCTAAATTATTTACAGCAAGGGTCCAGAAGCCTACTGAACATGGCGGTCCAGAAGTTTGCTGAACTTTCCCTGCAAAGTTTTTCTTTGTAGTTCTCCCATTTGTTGATATTTGGCATAATATGTCCAAAGCAGTACAATGAAGGGAGAAAATAAAGTCATTGTTTTAGACTGTAGAAAGTTGGGGCAATATGATTTGGATATATATTTTTCCCTCTGCAGAAATGCTGTTCTGATCAGAAATGGAATGTGACATTATCCCTTGTTATTGTACTGAGCTAAATTTCTTCATCAAAGAACAGAAATATTTTTGGTAATGCCAGATTCAAGACCCAGTGCTCTGAGTAAACAGAACTCCTGTTTTATTTAGAGGTAAAATCCAGTTAAGTTACCATCTAATAACTGCACTGGAAATATCATCTTAGCTTTATATCATCTCTAGAGCCAACTATCAAATCTGACACTAGTTAACAGAGGTGTCCCTTAAGGCAGCATTTTAGGACCCACACTCATTCTGCTTTACATCAACGATCTATGCAATCATATTAAAAGCAGATGCGTCCTCTTTGCCGATGACATAAAATTATTTAACACCCCTGACAATGCTGCTGCCCTACAAAGTGACCCTGACGATGTGTCATAATGGTTGCGCAATTGGCAACTCCAAATTTCAACTAATAAATGCTCTGTCCTACACATTGGCAATAAAATTAGAACACCAAAGACAAGTTGGGCAGAAGTAATCTTGTAGATGACCCTCACTCTGTCAATGACCTAGGAGTATTTATCTCAAATGATCTAAGTGCCAGAGCTCACTGTAACAGCATTGCCAAAAAGGCATTAAGAGTTGTTAACCTAATTTTGCGAAGCTTTTTCTCCGGTAACACTGTACTGCTAACTAAGGCATACCAAACCTTTGCCAGACCAATCCTCGAATACAACTTGTATGCCTGGAAGCCACACTGTATATCGGACATTAACACAATTGAGCAGGTCAAGAGGTATTTCATAAGAAGAGTACTCCACTCCTCTGCTCACGATACAATCCCTTATGCCACCAGGTTTGAAATTTTGGGCTTGGACAATCTGAAACTGCACCGTCTGTGGTTTGATCTAAGCATAGTACACAAAATTGTCTGCTATAACATCTTGCCTGTCAATGACTTCTTCAGCTTCAACCACAATAATACACAGGCAAACAATCAATACAAACTCAAGGTAAACCACTTCAAACTCAATTGCAGAAAATACGACTTCAGCAACAGAGTAATCAACGCCTAGAATGCTCTACCTGACTCCATTGTTACAGCCTCAAACCCTCACAGCTTTAATCTCAAACTGTCTACCGTGGACCTCACCCCATTCGTAAGAGGCCCTTAAAGAGGGGTGCATAAGTGCACCAGCGTGCCTATCATCCCTGTCTTACTGTCCCCATTTACCTGTATTTACTTCCTTTGTTCATGTTTATGTTCATACCTATACTTGTTATCTTGTACATGTTTGATAAACAAACAAAGAAACAAATAATGTGAGGTTCCTATTGTTGAGCGCTAAAGGCTCAGGCAGCCCCTCCCTCTACTAACATTTTATACAAATTTTACAGTTTTCTATACTGGGATTCTAATCATGTCTTCTAAATGAGTATTTTTATTACCCTTCTGGGGAAAAGCAGGAGGGGACACAAACAAAAATGTTGATCCTAACCTTATAAGAAGTCCTGTGGAAAAAAATCGGCTTCAGGAGGCCCATGTGGTTCAAATAGATGATTAATTTTGGTTATGAATATTTATTTAGCTGTACTTATAAGCCATGTAGTCTAGACAATTAAAGCATTAAAGTCTATAAAATCCCTGTGAAATAAGTAAGAAAAAAAAGAAAACTGCTGGTACCCATTAAGAGCAACAGTCTGTGAATTAAATAGCCTCTAAAAATCTTTGTCTTCTGAACAACAGAAGGGAATAGAGTTAATCTAAATTACACCTGAGTCCGTGTTCTACAAAATCGAAATGCTGAGTTCCATTTAAAAACATTTTCCCTCAGTTTTGATATTTAAATTTTTGTTTGGCTGCAGGAAATTTGAAAATCGAATTCAAAAACAGAAGGAAATGTAGCCCCCAAGCAGAAACTTAATGACGACTATAGTTTTCTACTCTGGATTTTATAATTGCCAGATACACTTTTGATCAGCTATTTTCTGAGATTACCTGCAGTTTCTTACAGCCATTGGCATTGTGCTCGGAAGATTAGTCACCCAAACTCATTTGACATTATGATGACCCCAGTAAATGTACGGAATAGCCTCTCATATTATCTCCTCCCTAGTTGACAGGGTTTGAGAGAACTGGAGCATGCAGGGACATGCTGTGTATGCTCTGCAGATTGGTTTGTCTTGTCTCATTTCATTAGCTGCTCCCACAAGGCGTTCAGGTGAGGAGCTCTTTTCCTTGGTTTCTCTAACTCCCTTTTAAATATAAGGATAAAGAGCCCTACGGAAGCTGCGGTGTACAGAGTTTCAGAAAGATAATTTCCCTGCCTAGTGATGAGGTTTACAAAAACTGTCACATCTTCTTCATTGAAGCTCTCTTGATTTTGGATGTAGGTTTCTGTGCCTATTGATACTTTCTTGAAGGGGAGGAGCTTTTACCCCCCGTGAAAATGACTGACAAGAAGCAGGGGTCACAACAGTCATGAAGGTAAGACATAGAAGAAAAGATAAGTTAAACCCCTTTATTTCAGCTACAGATATATGGAAGCTTCCTATACACTTACTCTGAATGATCTGAGGATAGAAACAGAGGCAATCAGTATTATTTTCCTTCTTTGTGTGTTCAGTATATGTGAAGAAGAAAACAAGTGGAAAGAACATCCCCTTTTCAGCTTAGTCTTACCCAGTGGATGCAGTGTTTTTAAAGCAGAATCCAGATAGTCCAAAATGTCTTCCAGATCACCCTCAGTAGAGCACTGTTAATACTCCTTGAAAACATTTAGGTCTTGCCCTGTCCTCAAACAATTCCCAGCATCCTTCGTCATCAACTTTGCTATTTATGGTTTCATTCACAATATTGGGATGACCACAGGTTCCCATCTGGAGTGGGTTTCTGCTGGCGTTACTGCCATTTCAGTGCACACGTGGTTTGCACACACATCTGACATGCACTCTGCGCGTATGCACAATTTCCTGTAAATAGGTCTGTGCATGTGCAGGACATTAAAAATGTAAAAAAAATAATGCTGTGGTGACCAGGGAACTGGTTCGGGGGCTTGGTGAGCCTGCCGTCCCTATCGGTTCGGTGACCCAGTTGCAATTTTCACTACCAGTTCGCCCGAACCGGTGCGAACCGGTAGCAACCCACCTCTGGTATAAATGATATGAATATTCTGTTGCAGCCTTCAGTTTAACCATGTTAACATTTGTGCTGCCTTGTTAACATTTTGTGTTGCCTTATTGTGCTTGTATTACCTGCTCTCGCTTTCTCTACACGTGTTGGCCATTTGCTCAGCCTCTAAGAAGTAATAAAATTACAAGACATGGAAAATATTCTATCTTTGATCATAGAGCCAGTGCATAACAATTGTGGACACCAAGTCCATCTTGACCATTTTCTCCATTATTTCTTGGGAGGAAAAAAAATAGAATCTTTTCTTCGCTAGGATTGAAATTAGTTCAGACTGTTTATTTTCTCTGTCACATTTTTGCTTTCTTGTGCTTTAAAAAAAAACCAAAGTCAGTGCACTGTGCTTTCTTAAATGAAGTTTGGTTTGTTTTATTGCTATTGGTTTCCTGAGGAATGTATCCTGTGGGATGTAGTAGGTTGAAATGAACTAGTGTTTTCAAGTGTTTGTTTTTTTAGGACAATGAAGCCATAATAGTCTTGCAACATTAAGTACTTTTGTAATTCTCTAAGAATTCTGGGTTCTTTGACAGGCCAATCCAGCTGCCTCAAACAGATTGCATTATCATTTTCCAGGTGTATAAACTTCTAAAATCCAGTAAATCCCTTTTAGTTCCTACCCCTCCGCTACAAATAAAAATCAACATGAAAGGAAAAGCTGGCACGGCTAACCAATATTTTTTAATTAGTAGCAGTCCCCAATCTTTCCAGTCCGGAATGTTATGGTCAGAACAGGATTTTCCTATAGGCTAACTAGGCTTCAGCCTAGGGCCTCAAGATCAAGAGGGGCCTACATTCAAATTGTTAGCAAAATTAAAATTACACTATTCTAAAAACAGTGAACACTAAAACACTGAACCGAAAATAAGGAGAAATTCTATGCATATGACTAATAAACAAACATAAAAATGTATTGGTTAAGATCGTTCCAGCGCCGCGGCAGTTGGAGAGCCTGCCCATGTTCCTGGCACCGGTGGTCGGGCGAGAGGCGCGGCCGCTCCCAGTAGCCGCCCCGTCGACGCGGAGCCCACCAGCAGCCAGGCAGGTGAGGGCGAGGGGGCCGAGCCGGGCAGCTGAGCACAGCAGGGGAGGCAGCTGGCCTCGCTGCCTTTGCCGCAGAGCAGAGCCGCCCTCCGTCGGGAGGCCAGCTATATATATTGATATATATTGATATATATCACAGTAATGATGTATTTTATTGTCTCTCATGTAATTTACAAACTTAAACATGGGAGATGAAAGGGCCTCATAAGTGAAATAGCCTAGGGCCTCTTTTCATCTAAATCCGACCCTGGTTATGGTGACCCCCCCCCCCAAAAGACAAACCATTTGCGAGAAGGTAGATAGCTAAACCTGCTTCTCAGCATCTCCAATGTAGTCCTGAGTGCTAGGTTCATCATCTTTCAGAGAACTTCTAGTGATACATAATTATAGTGTACTTTTTGTAGGGTTGCTGCTGGTGATAATTTTGTCAATGTTGTCTCGAGACATTTGAAGAGGCCTTATGATTTTGGTTATGCTGTTGGAGAGCCATTCATTGATGCTCCAAAATTGGAAGTTTTTAAGAAGTGATTAGACAATCGTTTATTTGAACTAGCATAACATTTCCTGCTTGAGCAGGGATTTGGACTAGAAGACCTCGAAGGTTCCTTACAACTCTGTTATTCTGTTATCTGTTATTCTGTTATTCCCCACTTCCACTGTGACCACATCATTGTTCAGACTGTATCTCTCACAGTAATGCTCAAGTGGCACACACAGAACCTTACCAAATACAGTTTTCCAGAGGTAGATGCATGCATGATCAAACTGACTTTTGAGGCCCCAACATACTAGGTTAAAATCCCTCACCCTCCTCTGGCATGAGTGAATTTCTAGCCCATCAGCAGACACAGTCTTAGGAATGAAACCTACAACCCTGTTCTCAAACTTTCTGCAATCTTAGATCACTAAATAAATGTTCAGTTAAGTGCAAGAATGGCACAGTTAAATAAAAATTGCAAAGGCAGAGCCCTTAAAGCACCTCATTTTTGAATGTGTAAGCCATACATAAGATTCCAGGTCCATAGGGCAAGGGCAAGAGTTCACAAGCAAGAGCTGAATTTCACAGGCAGAAACATGAATCAAGGTAGAGTTTTTTCAAGACCGGGGAAGTGCATGCCAAATCAAAACAATTGTTCCTGACAAAGCCAACCTCCCCCAGCTTCTCCTTAAGTCAACCCAATCCTGGTATTCCTTCTGAGGAGGAACAGGGAGACTTTCTCCTGAGCAGCCTCTCAGTGTTCTGACCTAGGCTTCCCCCAAAAGTACGAAGCAGATTCCTGGTCCCAACAAAACCCCTTTGTCAGCCTCTGTTTTGCTGCTTGCTTTTCAGCTGCCATTGAAACAGGGAGGGAGGCATGGTATTTGGGTGAGGGAAATATTCTGTACAGGAGGACTGTTAATTGGGAGTTGTTCTCACCATTCGTTTGCGCATGTGGAAGGAGGGGAGTTTCCCGCCAAGGCCAACTGTCCAGCATACCAACCTGATGATGATTTTTGAAGAAGTCTCCCACCTGACAGTTGTGGAGATATTGGATTGGACTATGGACTGGGGTTACCAAGGAGAGGGGAATGGGTCATGTATTGATATCTAATGCTTTCGCGTGCTTTTGCTCAGATCCAGCTTTGTCCAGCTTCTATTTACTTATAATCAGTAAAAGTACTCTTAATTCTGCAAAATGGAGTTGAGTGGTTTGTTTATTGGTTACTAAGTGAAGCAGCATCTGACACCCTTTTATTAAACAAATGTGAATTCCTTTCATTCACCTTCCGCAAAGGCCTGGTAAACAGTCTTTCAAAGGTGAAGTTATGACCACGGACTTTATCTAGCTTGGAAAGCTGCCATGTAAACATTTTCCAAATGCAATGCTGTGCAAGGAAAGACTTGGCACAGAGTCTCTGAAATTCATGGACAGATCTTCACACGAACAAACAAAATAATGAACGAACGAATTTAATAGCAATAGCAATAGCAGTAGACTTATATACCGCTTCATAGGGCTTTCAGCCCTCTCTAAGCGGTTTACAGAGAGTCAGCATATTGCCCCCAACAATCCGGGTCCTCATTTTACCCACCTCGGAAGGATGGAAGGCTGAGTCAATCCTGAGCCGGTGAGATTTGAACCGCTGAACTGCTGATCTAGCAGTAGCCTGCAGTGCTGCATTTAACCACTGCGCCACCTCGGCTCGAATTATTTCCTGCAAAGCCCACTGCCCTTTTGCTCCTCTTTTATTTCCTATGGGAGGGGCCATTCACCGTCCACCTGTGGCTTTACTCCCAAATCGACCCTGATTTCTCAGCTGTTTTTTTTCTTCTGGCAGCTCTGCGCATGCACATACTGGGAACAGACTTCAGCTGTTCCTCTGCCTCACTGCTGGGGAGCTCCGAAGGCAGCTGAGAACTGCCAGACAGCCTTGGCCCCACTGCTGCCTCTGACACAGAACTTCAGAGCCTTCCTCAGCCTCCAGGACTGGCCCATGTTCCTCCCCAACCTCCTCACTGTTCAACTCTGCTGCCAGCTCTGCTGGCCACTGGCAGGCCACAATACTCAGACCTTTTTTGACCTAGCCTCCGCTCTACTTATTGTGCCCTCTGATCAAGCGGAGGAGGATGCTTTCCTCATCAGAGGGGATCTGCTGCCTCTCAACACTACTGCCTGTCTGCCACCGATCCCCCCCCATGTTTGTGAGGGCAGGCAACTTCCTTCCCTCAGTGCCTGAGGGGCCTAGGACAGCATCATCCTCAACCCCTGACCTCTTCAAACATTCCAGAGGAGACGTGCCATCCCTATCGGACAGTCCCAGTTCCAATTCCTCCTTCCTACAAACCAGGATCTGATGGGGCCATGACACTGATTGTCCTATTTCCAATTTATACTTTTCTTCTGGGATTACCTACACAAGGTCACATTCTCACTTAACATGTCACTTATGGATTCATAATGAGTAACTGCACTTGAAACCTGTTTGCTAATGTCAGTTCCTGAATTTTAATACTCTTTTCTGCTTGCATTGTTCTTTGCACCTACACAACTCTATGAACTATGGTACTTTTCAGCCACTGATCCAATTACAGTCACCATTTTAGCAGCCTTTACCATAGATTTACCACATAAGGCAGAGTTGTCAATCAGGGCGTCATCACCTGACGTATTGGGATTTTCCCCCCCTTCGCTAAACTAGACAGGGGCAGGGCAGCATGTGACACATCCAGCCCACAGGCCCTGAGTTTGACACCCCTGATCTAAGGACACATGAAGTGTTTTGTGACAATTGAATACATACATTTATTTCAACCTAATTCTTGATACCACCATTCTGTCATTTTTCCTCATTTTTTAACCTTATTTTATCTTTTTCTGTACTCTTTTTCCCGGCCTTTGCCTCCACATTCCTTCTCTTGTCACCTACTATACCCCGTGTATATGCTCTGTTTTGTTCCATTTTCTTCTCTTTCTTTTTCTTCAATTCCCTTTCTCAGTTACCGCCTCTTTTTCTCCACAAGCCGACCACTTAACCAGCGTGACTATGCTCATCTCCCATTCTGTCCCATTGTTCTCAGAATCTTACGGCATCTTCACTTTTGAGGGCCTTGAGAACATATTGATGTTGAAACCAGGTTAAGGAAAAGATTGCAACCAATATATTTTTGGAATTTCTCCAGAAATAATAGAATAGAATAGAATAACAGAGTTGGAAGGGACCTTGGAGGTCTTTTAGTCCAACCCCCTGCTTAAGAAGGAAACCCTACACCGCTTCAGACAAATGGTTATCCAACATCTTCTTTAAAACCTCCAGTATTGGAGCATTCACATAATGCTGAAATTGGACCATACCCTTAAATTGTACAAACTGCATCTAAGAAACAAAAGCAAGATCAACTTTTCCTTCATAGGATTTCTTGTGATTCAGTGCTTTCGCTATCTCATATCAATATTAGCTATGGGTAGATTGCTGTACATTTGTTCTTTTTTTGAGAATACTTCCAAGCTATGTATCTATTCTCTTGAAATATATATGGAGAGACTGACAACAAAAGAAACTCCCGAATCTTCCTTTGTGATACAACTGCTAGCATAAAAAATAGGCCTTTATCCCATTTCCTTTGTCAAATTATTCAAACTATATTTGTAGTTGGTTTGGTTCCTCAATCTGCATATGCTAAAGTTAAAAACACCTCTTTGTCAAACTTGACTTCTGATATCTACACGGACACAACTATGCAACAATATAGAAGTGATTTGTCATTGTCCTCTTGAAAGACAAAAGTCATCTTTCAAATATTCCACAGAATTCTAAGGTAGAGTTCTGGTTTCCCCTGGTGGTCTTTATCCAAGTTTTAACAGATATGGCTCTGCTTAACTTCTGGAGGTCAGTCAGGTGCTGCCACCTGCTGAAACCTTTGTGTCATAAACAGCCTGCTATAAACAATGGGAGGCAGAGTATTGCAATTTAATATGGAAACGTTGAATATCTTGTGAATTATTAGTTTGCTCCAGCTCATGCACCTAAAACTAGAATCCCCATTCCTTTTGGGGAAAATGATTTATCTGGCAGGATGGTTTAGGACATCAAAGGATGGCTATTTGTAATTAGAACATAGAATAATAGGGTTGGAAGGGATTTGGAGATCTGCCCATGACAGGAGATCCTATACTATTCTGGACAAATGGCTGCCCAGTCTCTTCTTGAAAACCTCAAGTGAAGGAGCTCCCACAACTTTTAGAGGCAAGCTGTACCACTATTAATTGTTTTTACTGTCAGAAAATACTTAATTTTAGGTTGGATCTCTCTTTAATGATCTTCCATCTTGTTTCTTCTTGTCCTGTTCTCAGGGTGCTATGGAGAATAAATTAACTCCTTTTCTCTCTGATAGTGCCTCAAGAACTGAAAGACTGCTATCATATCACCCTTAGTCCTTCTCTTTGTTAGACTAAAAATACCTAGCTCCCCCAATTCTTCATCATATGGTTTAGCTTCCAGACCACTTGTCATCTTTGTTGTTTTTCTCTGCAGTCTATCTAGGGTCTCAATACCTTTTCTATATTGTGGTGACCAAAATTAGATGCAGTATTCCAAGTGTGGTCTCAACAGTGCAGTATAAAGTGGTACTATCACTTATCCCTCTGATGATGCATCCTAAGATTGTAATAACATTTTTGGCAGCTGCAGCACATTGCTGACACAAACTTGTAGTAGTCTTCTAAGACCACCTATTCCATATCTGTGCATTTGGTTTTTATTGCCTATGTGTAGGAGCTTACTTTTCTAACCAATGAATTGCTTTTTGTTGGATAGCAACCAGTGTTCAAATCTGTCAAGTTTCTTCTGAATCTTTAGTCTATCATCTAAAGGATTGGCAATTCCCGTCATCTTGGTGTCATCCTCAAGGGGTGACATGATGGCAGTGTTCCAACTTCCAATATTTCAGGGTTTGCCACAAAGAAGGGGGAGTCAAGCTATTCTCCAAAGCACCTGAGGGCAGGACAAGAAACCATGGATGGAAACAAATCAAGGAGAGGAGCAACCTACAACTAAGAAAAAAATTCCTGTCAGTTAGAAGAATTAATCAGTGGAACAATTTTCCTCTAGAGGTATGAATGCTCCAACACTGACAGTTTTAAAGAATGGACAACCATTTGTCTGAAATGATATAGGTTGCTTGCCTAAGCAGGGAGTTGGACTAGAAGACCTCCAGGGTCCCTTCCAGTTCTGTTATTTTATTCTATTTCACGAATAAGGACCTCTCAAACTACCGTGCCTGAACAATTCAAGCAGGCTGATAAGCAATCCTTTAACACTTTGCTTTCAAGCTATCAAAAAACTTTTAACTGAACACTGAGAGGGATCAAGAGTGAATGTGGCTCTTTAAGGCCATTTGAAATACTAATTGTGCTTGGCTTCAATTAGCAGACCTGAGCAAACTCATTTTTTTGTACTTCCTATATAATCCTCCAAAGAAGTCTGAGGATTGCATGTTAGAAGAGTAAATGTGACAAAAAGGCCTCTATATAGCAGGAGAGCTATACCATATAATGCCTGGAAACTAGGTGACGATTGATGGATACTTTAAGGACTCTGCAATTCCTTAATGTGGTATCTGTAAATGATACTAGAGGAATGCATTACAATTGCCACAGAAAAACTGCCGGAAAAGCCTTCTTGTGAGAACTGACCAGTGGTGGGTTCCGAATCCCGTTCTAACCAGCTGCTCGGCGGAGGGTCGCGCAGGCGCTGTGTGTGCCATGCACGTGCACGGAAGCAGCGAAGGCTTAAAGGACAGGTAAGGAGCTCGGGAGGGCGGGTGGGCCCTCCAAAGCACCATACCGGAACAGTACCTGGTGGTCCGGGCAGGCTCTGGCACGCCCGTACCGGGGCGTACCGCTTGCAACCCACCACTGTAACTGACCCATGACTTCAAACTGTTTTACAAGGATATTTAGACATCAGGGATATAGGATTGTATTGAATAGTAGAAATATATATCATTAGTTGGTCTATCCACTAGTGTCAAGGGGCTGCTACAGTTGTTTTAAAAGAATGCAGGGAACCGTTTTAAATAAATGTCTATTTATGAGAATATCTTATGATTTGATCCCAAAATCTCATTCGCACAAGTATGCAAGAGCATAATGGTCTCCTAAAATGAAGCTGTGTGAAGATAGCTCCATCATGTGGTCAATGAATCACTATATGGCCCAGTGACTTTCACAGTCGCTTAAAGAGAAGCAAAGCTTGCATGTGCCTGTCTGTGAATACTTAAATATATACAGCAAGCTTTATGGTATTTTTACACAAGTGGCCAGTATTGCAGAATTATCTCTTGTGTGTTGACTCTGTACCTGGGGAGGGAATGAAGAGCTAGACATGTTACCTCTATTATCTTCCCTCTGTTTAAAGATTAAGGTGCTTCCATCTGCCACTGAGGTCTTTCTTCACTGGACAGTAATGTACAACTGCTGACCTGAAATGATGAACAAGAAGTTAAAATGCCCCACTCTACGCCAGCAGCTCCCAACCTTTCTGGCTTGCTGGCCTGGTTGGGGGGGGTGGGGTGAGAAGGGATAGGTCCCTAAGAGTGGCAGGCAGGAGATTTGCGTGGGAGGGCAAGTGGCCATTGCTTGATGAGAAGGGAGCTTTGCG
The DNA here is from genome assembly GCF_051295495.1 of Thamnophis sirtalis. Taxonomy (NCBI): domain Eukaryota; kingdom Metazoa; phylum Chordata; class Lepidosauria; order Squamata; family Natricidae; genus Thamnophis; species Thamnophis sirtalis. The sequence goes on from NW_028261383.1 coordinate 83,020,764, forward strand.
CTTGAGGGAAAATGCTTTTGCTCATGAATGCAAGCAGCCAACCCTCACGTGAGTTCCAGGGGCCACTGCTTGCGCACGGCGAGCTTCGCATGCGTAGACATTCTCACCCACCGCTCGTGTGGCCCAGTTCCAGACAGGCCACGGCCTGGAGGTTAGGGACCACTGCTCTATGCTGTCCAGGCTCTACAGCAACTGCCCACCTCCATCCCTCAACAGAAAAGAGAAAGAAAGAAAAATGCAATAGCCTGACAATTTGTACATCTCTGTGTCCTGCACAGTGAAAAATGTTTGATCAGTTTCATAAGAGCCGAGGTGGCGCAGTGGTTAGGGTGCAGTACGGCAGGCCACTTCAGCTGACTGTTATCTGCAGTTCAGCGGTTCTAATCTCACCGGCTCAAGGTTGACTCAGCCTTCCATCCTTCCGAGGTGGGTGAAATGAGGACCCAGACTGTGGGGCGATATGCTGACTCTGTAAACCGCTTAGAGAGGGCTGAAAGCCCTATGAAGTGGTATATAAGTCTAACTGCTATTGCTATTGCTATTGCTATATATGCCTTTATTTGGGTTCCTCGGAGGGCTGTTGGATGAAGTGAGGCAAGAGCTTTTCCAATGGGGAAAGAGAGTCACAACCAACCAACTAAATAACTACCAATCAATCAATCAATCAAATCAACCAAGATGGGCTTGAAAATGAATCACATCAATTCTCCAACACTACAGATGCTCTAGCCTAGGGCTACTTTCAAATTGTCAGATTCCTTACTGGATGTTACATGTAACAGGAATAACTGAATAGGGCTTATTAATGGACCTGCGTACATTAATGTCACTTAAGAAAAAATGGAATAATATGTGAAAGACGCTTGAGAGGCCAGAAGAATAAATCTCATTAGATGCAATAAAAGAAAAATATGTCTTCCTGAAGTGACAGTTCTGGCAAACCATAAAAATAAAACAGAACTACTCTTCTCCTGACTCTGATCTCATAAAAAGGCAAACCTAATCCAAAATGTGAACTGATGATTAAGATGAATAGCTGCTAAAAGAACTGCAAATGATTCTTTTTTTAAATTAGGATTCTTTGAATGTTAATTAATCACTTGTTATTATTATTGCAATTAGATTAGCCTATAATTCTTAAAAATGAAGATTTTTTTGTTCACTTTCCTTTAAAAAAAATGTTATTGGGATATAGTGGCCAAAGAGGACTTCTCATAGACAAGAAGTATAAACAAATGGTTAGAAGATTATCACATACAATAGACTGCAGATTTCTTCAATGCAAGAACTTTCCAATGTGGCTTTAAGCCCCCTAGATAGCATGGACATCAGACATATTTCTGAGAGTTGAAATTCACAGAGCTGGATGATACTCAATCATCTAGTTCAGGAAGGAGATGTATCCTTAGAATAGAATAGAGCTGGAAGGGCCCTTAGAGGTCTTCTGCTCAAGCAGGAGAACCTAAGGTCAACCACAAAGCATCCCTAGCCTGCTCTCGAGTTGCCATAGCTAAGGGGGATGGGAAAACAAACTTGCAGCTGCGGCAAGAAAGCATGTCAGTAAAAAACAAAGGTACATTCCAGCCATATTTCTGTCAAGGCCGTCATCACGGGTTACCCACAGTGGCCAGAAGAGAGTGATCTCTATAACCTCTGAAATTGCTTCTTGGAGAATGTGACCGATGACACACCTTGGGGGGGGGGGAGAGGGGGGAAAACAGGGTCAGAGTTGGATCGTAAATTACATAGGATCAGAATTGGCTTCAATTGGAATGAGCAGAAATGAAACTCCTAATAAATAACTGGATTTCTTTCGAAGCTTGGCTCAAGGCTCATGATTTAATTAGGGCATCGGTTGGAACCCTGACACCTATACTATTTCAATAAGTGACTGTCTAGTCTCCTCTTAAAAACCTCAGAGACTAGACAGTCACTTTAGTGAAATAGTATAGGTTCTCTTGCCTGAGCAGGGGGCTGGACTAGAAGATCTCCAAGCTCCCTTCCAACTCTATTCTATTCTAAGATTACATCCAGGGGTGAAGTCAACTTACCTTCATTACCAGTTCACAAATGTGAATGCACGTGCCACCTCCACGCATGTGTAGGACCTTCCATGCATGTGCAGAGCATCAAAAATGGGACGTAATGGTGTCTGGGTGGGGAGGCAGAGCCTCTTGCCACCAGCACTACTGGTTTACCCAAACCAGATAGAACTGGCTGAATTACACCATTGGTTACATCTCCCTTACTAAAGCATTTGTCCCCTCAAAACCTTATGGCACAGTCAGATCTTGGCAGCTTTTATAAATGCAATGCATTTGTGCTGACTTGACCTGGAATGGAACACTATTCCCAAAGAGAGGGGCAGCTACAAAAAAAGGCATCCTGCAGTCCAAACCTAGGAAGCCACCATTTCACATCTGCGCAAACTGGAATTGAAGATTTGAAATTTCAGTTTTCACCAAGTATAAAATCTCTGTTGGCCTGCTCTGGAGTCTATGTCTCCTTGCAACATCCTATCCAGTGGTGGGTTCCTACTGGTTCGGACCAGTTTGGCCGAACTGGTAGTGGCTTGGCGGCCTGGGTTGCTGGAACCAGCAGTGACCCAAGCCTGTCACACCTCCAAAACGGTTCTCCAGGCAGCGTCATAGGTGCTGCCATCTTGTTTTTTTGATTCTGCACATGCACAGAACAATTTTTATTGCACTGCACATGCGCACACGGCACAGCCATGAACGAACCGGTAGTAATGACTGCTGCCCTGATCCTATTCATCTGGGTTTCATGTCAACTCTTCAAAAGCTAAACCCTAAGAGGTTTACCTAGTCTCAAAGAGATTGGAAGCTTTCATTTGACTTTAGCTTGTCTCCAATTTATCATAATATCTAATTTATCACATTATTGACATTGCTAATCTGAAACATCTTCCAAATATTGAGATACAGTGTGATGTAGAGTTTAGGATGTGGACTAGGAGTCAGAAAATCTAGGTTTTCGTTTATCTTGGTTCAGAAGCTCCCTGATTGACTTTGGGCTAACCACTCTCACTCAGTCCAACTTACCTCACAGTGTTGTGTGTGTTTGTGTTTGTGTGTGTGTGTGAGAGAGAGAAATTCCTGAATGATTAGAATATAGATTTCATAAATAAACAAATCTAAAAACTTTATCTCTCTCCATGGTACCTCTGATACAATTAATCCCCTCTAGTTAATTGCACTATCATGCAGGCTTACTATCTTATCATCCTGATACAGAGGTGAGTTGCTCCCAGTTCAGCCCAGATCGGGCGAACTGATAGTGGCGGTGGTGGGAGGCTCTGCCAACCCACCTGGAAGCTTCTGCGTATGCGCAGAAGTGTTGTGTGGGAACCGGTAGTAAAAAAAATGGAAACCCATCACTGCCTGATGCCTGTTTGGGTATTTTTCCCAAACATGCATCAGGAATCTAGTGTGGTGCGATTGCCTAGCGGTGGAGCTGTCACCTCACAATCAGGAGGCTGTAAGTTCGATCCTAGGTAGAGGTGGATATTTCTCTCTTTGGGTATACTGAGAATTATCTGCTGAACAAAATTCCACATTGGCGACTGAAAGGGCATCCAGCCATTAAAACACTCTGCTAGTTCCATTCAGTTGCCCAGACTCTACCCCGCAAAGGATTATGGGATTGTTAAAAAAAGGAGATGATGCATCAGAATTCTGCCTTTATATAGCTTAAATTATTTAATGTCAAGCATTCTAAGATAATAACCACATTTTGATTTCTTGTGTAAAATGCAAGGGTGCCCTTGAAAGTGTGTGTGTGTGTGTCTGTGTGTGCGTGCGCGCGCGTGTGTAAAAAAGTGACTTGAGCACCAGATCCAATCCTCAGTCCATGTTTGCATTAATATGACACATGTAATACATGTAGAAAAGGAAAGGATTTTGGCTGAAAGGTCACAGTACCTTTTTTGACCACTCTACAGTTACCCCTGATTGATTGATGTCATGCATGTTGAAGAATTATAAAATAACTTACAGAAGAATCCAAGAAGAACAAAACAGAAGATACCTATAAATGTCTATGTCCTGCCCTAGAAGATCAGGATTATGAGAATTATATGAGAGATTCTTGTAAATAAGCGTTTCCCCTTAAACTGACAACTCCATAATGAAGTCCTCATGTTCAGCTTGAGCTTGGAAAGGTGAAGATTGTTAAAGTTGGTTCAATAGCCTAGCATAGTTATTTCTAGGAACTGACAACTCCTATCTTTTGGTATGTGTAATAAATAGATTATTGTCAGCCCCTTTCTTTGAGTATGTCTGCATTTTACAGAAGCTTTGTGAGCCAACAAATATCATGCAGACAATACCCCTGTGCTAAAGGTAATTAAACAGAGAACAAATCTGACAATAGGTGGCACTGGAAAGCCTTTTATTGCAGAGTTTTGCTAGTGATTTCCAAATCTGAAAGGTTCCTTTCAGAATACCAATCAAACTGGAAGCATTTGGAACCGAAAAGTTGTTGGAGATAAATGAGTTAACACTTGGAACAGCTCCAAATCCTCCCTCCTCGGGCAATTATTTTTCCTTTTATAAAGGAGCATGCATTTTAATATGTAAGGAAATGTGTTGCCGTTTTTTATTCTAAGTGAGTGGGTTTGTTATAAATCAAGATGATTGTAAGATGGCCAACATGGAGGGTTGGTTCCCCTCGGCCTTTTGTCTGGCTGCAATAGCTCTCTTTGATAGACAGCTATTCCTTGGCAGAGAAAGGTTTAGCTGAGTCTCAGAAGGAAAAAAGTAAATAACAGAGAGAAATGAGGGAGATTCCAAAAGAAGAAAGGCATATCAGAAAAAACAATATTCTAGAGGGAAGTAACAACTTTTGTTTGCTTTATACTTTCCATATTTGAGGAAATGTGACTCTTGACAAAGAAAAGATTTTCATCCATGGCTAGTTTGAGTGCAGTTTTGATTGTTCTTCTTATTGTAACTATTCCCCTGACAAAGAGATTTTTCTTTGAAATATATCAGATTTGAGACTTTGGGATAAATATTATGAAAGAGCCCAAATATGGTGTCTGTCCTATAAAAACATCTAACACTTAGAATTACATCTTTTAAATGTTTTTATGAAATTCAACTACAAACCGCCTGAAGTTGTGGGAAATGATGGCATAGAAAAATGTTTTAAATAAACAACAGCAGATCTATCTGAACTGAGACAAAATAGCAGAATCACATGCCAGACTTTGTTGGCAAGATAATGTTTAGATGATGAACCTATACGGTAATAGAATCTCAGAGATATAAGGGATCAGGCAGCCCAATTATCTCCTCACCGAACAAATAAATCAGCCTCCACAGATGTCCGTCTAGCCTTTATATAATTTAAAGGGAAGCCCATCACTTTTCTAAATGATTGATCCTAATGTCAAATTGCTCCTATTTTTAGGAATGAATCTGGTTACTGGAAAGCCATAAATATTATACACAAAGAGTAGCATATAAATGCCAATTAAATCTAGGCGTTTATATGGATATGAATTAGTAACAGTTAATAATCAACCTTCTTGAAAGAACCACATTAAACAGATCCCTGAGAAGCATAAGTGCCATGGAGCCTTTCTCTGAATTTGGAAGGGAACCTCATATCTTGGAGCTGAAGACTCCCCTTCTGAATCTTCACTACACTTCAGTGCAGAACTTTCTGACTGTAGAAAAGCTCCAAAGATGGCAGACAGAATGAACCTGAGGAGTCACTCAGTATAAAGGCCTTCAGGTCCTTTTCATGGGCGTCAAACTGGCGGCCCATGGGCTGGCTGTGTCATGCTCAGGCCACACCCACCCCAGTTCCCCAAAGGCAAAAAGTTGTGACACGTCACATGACACGATTGAGTTTGACACCTGTGCTTTAGATCAACATTATAATAAGAACAAACACGAATTAAAACAATAAATTAGGAAAGACAATGAACCTTGCATCTTCTTATTACTGCCCCATTGCTGATGGGGCATTTGGAATCAGCAAAGCATTCTATTGCCAGACACTCTTAGTAAAAATACATCGTTTAAAAAAAAAACACTTCAAGCTTTAAAAATAGCATCTTTTTCTACATCCTTACTCCCTCTTCTGCTCTCTTTTAAAGGCTTTCAATCATATTTTGTTTTTAATCTCAAACTATCCAGAAGAGACCCATAGAGTCTGAGAATACACGTGAGCAAAATGTGAAAGAGCATAGGTTTTCTATTCCCAATATAAATTACCCCAACATGAATGATAAAGAATTACAATATGAAATAGCACTTAGACATATTTTCACCAGTTGGGCTCTTTTTCAGTGCTTTTAACTGAAATACACACAAAACACAATATTTTGTTAGTGAAAACAATGAGTCTATTAAATATTCAAAATTCTCATTTTTTAGTTTAATGTATTTTACAGGCTGACAATGTGCTCTAGAGTTGTTCTAGAGTTGGGGTGTTAAATTGGCACTCTGCGGGTCGGATGCACCATGTGTGGGCCATACCCACCCCAGCTCTGTGAAGGGGGAAAATGTTGTGAAATGTCATGTGACGGCAATGTGACGCTGTGAGTTTGACACCCATGTTCTAGAGGATCTAAATGAAAGAAATATTTCCAGGATATGCATCGTTCTTACTTCAGAAAAGTAAAAAATAGGAAGAGCTTATATTGTCATGGATATGTAAGTGAAAGCAATGGTTCTTCTTCCTCTTTGCTTTACCCAAACCCATCCTTCTTTTCCCACCTTATTCCTTTTCTCCTTGTACTCCTGGTTTTCAAAATCTCTGTTATTTGAACTATATTTGACATGCAAAACATTCATGCCCTTTGTAGATTACGTCAAAGAAAAAAAAGTCTGAATAGTTGATGGCATTAGAAGTGAATTATCAGGAATTTTCTGATAGTATGGTTGTCAGAGAATAGAGCCCCAGGATTAATTTAATATTGGAGAGAGAAAATTCTGCAGTCTCCAGTGAAACCAGTATTTCTTCCTTCTACCCATGCATTTCTTCTTGGTTAGGAGTGATCTTAACAAAATGGTAGGATGTAGATGAAAGATTTTTTTCCACAGAGTTTGGATATTGAGAAATTCCTCTTCATCTTCTTCCATATGTGTGACATGGCAGAGTCAACTGCCTTTACATGAAACGTCATTCAACAGTGAAACATAAGAACTTCCAATCCATCGTTGCTTGATCATCCAAATACTTTCAGTGTCATGGAATACCTGCCGGCTTAAGAGAAGACACAATAGATAACAGTATGGGGTGCAGAGTTCTGCTCTATGTTCTGTTCCCTTGCTATTGACTGCTCAAACATCGGGATCCACACGTTCCTCTTGGGTAGAACTTTGGCCAGCCAAAGACTTTGACAGATGGGCAGGATAGTAGAATTTGAGGTATCACATGATGGGTTCTGATTCCTAGAAGGGAGAAACAAAACCCAATTACAGATATATGACTGAAGGTAATTCTCAATAATTTTCACATTTTGTTTTAACGGTCCCATTTTCCAGAGTCTCTTCTTAGATCATATGTTTATTAATAAGAGGTGCAATACAGGCATTCTGAACTATAATTTAGCACCTCTTTACAGCTTTAGTTCTGTTTTATCTCACTTATACTTTATATATGCGAATAAATCCCACATTAACATCCAGTTATTAATTTTTCCCATTTAAACATTCATACTCGGAAATATTCTTTTCAGCCTGGCTTATACATGGAATTCAGATGTCTTCCGAATTTCTGTGTTTATGAGACAATATTACACTATTGTCATCATCATCATCATCAACATCATTATCACCAACCAATTATTTATTCTATATACAGTAGATTTTCTTTAATTTCATATAATTTTGTGATTGTCTAGGAATTGATAGTCACCAATCAATGTAATGAAAGAAATGCCAACATTTTTTTTGCCCTACACCTGTCACTATCTATGTTTTTGGTGACATGAGCCTCTGCTATACTGCTAAAAGCTGTGTAAATGTGTTGAACGAATGAATACCTCTCTATCTGATAGAAATTATTCCATGCTATGAGGCTGCCTGAATTGTTTTCAAATATTACTTTTGGATTACTCTCTTAAATAAAAAGGTTAATAATAATTTAATGAAGCATTTCACTTACAAACTTTCTCAAGCGAAGCAGAATTTATGGAACTTTTAAATCAGAGTTAGGGAGAACAGTTCCCTCTAGGACAGGGATGGCTAACCTTTTCCGGACCAAGTGCCCAAAGCATGGGCACGCCCGAACCCACAAAATGCAATGCACATGTGGCCCCTGCACACACCCCTCTGCGCATGCATGCGTGCCCCCCCACAAGTGCCCCACCCCCCTCTGCGCAGCAGAGACCCAAAGATCAGCTGGCCAGCGGGAGGCATCTACATATGTGGCAGAGCTAAAATGGGGTGGCAGCTTGTGTGCCCACAAGAGGGCGCTATGTACCTCCACTGGCATGCGTCCCATAGGTTCACTGTCATGGCTCTAGAAAGACCAATTTCATACATCTCTATCTATTGGGTCAAGTAGCAAACAAACAAGCTTCAGAGTTTATAATAGCAATCTTGTATAAGAAAGAGGAATGGCTTATTAAAAATGGAACTACTCAACAGATGCTATGAACCAGTTGTGATTTATAGCAAATCCAGAAAACCCCCAAATCATAGATGAAATGAAACAAGAACAAAAAGTGGAGAAGTAAAAATTCATTTTTTCAAAGTTCAAACTTGAAACTACTCTTTGTTATGAATGGACCATTAAAAATAAATAAATATAAACAAATTCCATCTCTGCCTCAGGGAACTACTCAGAATACACAGAATACAAAAACCCCTGATGACTATTATCCATTTTTAATGATGGGTTATTTGCAAGAGTCACACCGCTCAAGTGTGTTTATTACTAGACTTGCTTAGAGACATGAAAGGAAACAACTATAAATCAATCTGATGAAATAGTTCAATCTGTAGGCAAAGCCACATATTAGCTGTTTTTTTGTTTGCAAAAAAAAATCTTTAAAGATTTCTTTAAATGAAAACTTATTTCACTGAAATTTCATGTTGTTACAAAATACTCTTCTTCCTTTTCACCCACTTTTTCTAAGGAAACTATTAAGGGCAAAAATGTTCTTTTGCTTAAAAGCAATAGAAGATACTTTCCAGCAGTTGATCTCTGGCACAGAGATTTTGCGATCAGTTTCAATTTTATGCCTTAGAATTTTTCAAAAACCATGGAGCAAAGGAGAGCTCTTCATTGGAATGAATCATAAATATGTATCGTTAGTTGAGTTCTAACTAACTCACTTTCTGGGTAGTATTCAATTGGAAAAATTTATATCTGTATTCTCTGAATGTTTCAAAAGCATTCAAGCATGCTCATTTCTATATTTTTCTTTAAGAGATACTTGCACAGAAGGAATTTGTGAATTTAACATCTTTATAAGGTACCTGTGCATATGAGTGCCATGTTTTGCACAGACTACATGTCGGAAACTATACAGTTGCGTTGATTCACATTGATATATTTTACCATAAGTCTTGTTTCTTTATAATCTGGGAATCCCCCTCCCATGGCACCTCCAAATGTGTCCAACAGATACTCTGAGATTAGTTGGAGAACCCTGCTTATATTTCCATTAGTAAGTTTAGCTCACACTGTGGTAGCCAGCAGTAGGATCTTATCGTTAACTTATGGAAATTTCTCCCCAAGCCTGCTTGCCTGACTCCTCACTGTCTTTTTCCAGAAAAGAACTGAAGACTTTTTCAACCTGTTAATGAGATGAAAGTAACTACTCCAGGCCCAGGCAGACTTTAAGTTTTCTTATTACTTACTTCACATTTCCTGTGAACTCAATTTTAACATTTCTGTTTATTGTTTTTAAGCATGCTGGTTTAATTTCAGACCTCCTTCCTCCCCTTTCTGGTTAAACTATTTTGGCTCCTTTGGGAAATACTTAAGTAAGCTTTAACAGTCTATCTCTGCCTTTATTAAGTCACCAATAAAACCCATTAAACATGACTGGTGATGCTAATGACAGAACTCTTTCCATCTTCAGAATGAGAAGCCCTTCCCTACCAAAACTAATGTAAGACGTGCTTATTCACTATAGGACTTTATATCTGCGCCTCCTTCCCAGCTTTTGTGCTTTAATGTCACTGTCTTTTGACAGTAGATAAAATGTCTCTAATATTTGTTTTCCTTCTGCTTGATCATGTCTCATTCTCTGAGATTTCCTGGACGAGTCTCTGCAGTTTTCTTGGCAAGGTTTTTCAGAAATGGTTTGCCATTGCTTCCTTCCTAGGGCTTTTTAAAAAGCGTATGGCACGTGTTAGCCAGGGATCACCGAGGTGGTTCTCTGCCTCTGTGAAAGGTGTTATCTTTTACCTGAGGGACGTCTGAATGCCGGTAGGCAAATCAGGAGAGGTTCCTTTCTTGTCCCTACCCGGTTTATTCACTCACAGGAATTGAGCCACCAACCTCAGCAGTGCGGAGACCCAGCGTCTTATCACATGAGCCGCCGTGGCCCCCTTCCTAGGGCTGAGAAAGAGAGAGTGAGTGGACCAAGGTCACCCATCTGTCTTTATACCTATATCTCTATACATGTATCACACACATATATCACATAAAATCCTCAGCTAATGTTGAAACTGAAACAGGAACAAAACAGTCATACTATCCTTGTGCTATTGAAGGGGCTACCCCAATATGAAGCAGAATGTTAGGATAAACAGATTAACAGGGTTGGAAAGGACCTTATAGGTCATGTAGTCCAACCCCCCACTCAAGCAGGAGACCCTACATCATTTCTGACAAATGGCAGCCCAATTTCTTCTTGAAGGTCTCACGTGATGAAGCTCCCATAACTTCAGAAGGCAAGCTGTTCCATTGGTTGATTATTCTCACTGTTAGAAAATTCCTTCTTAGTTCTAGGTTGAATTTATCCTTGCTCAGTTTCCACCCATTATTCCTTGTCTGGCCTTCAGGTGCTTTGGAAAATAGCTTGACCCTTCCTCTCTGTGGCAGCCACTCAAATATTGGAACACTGTTATCATGTATCCCCTGCTCCTTCTCTTCACTAGACTAGCTATGCCCAGTTCCTTTAACTGTTCTTCATATGTTTTAGTCTCCAGTCCCCTAATAATCCTGGTTGCTCTCCTCTGCACTTTTTCTAGAGTCTCAACATCTTTTTTATAATGTGGTGACCATGTGTCAATGCTCTTTCTCTCCAGGCAAATGGCTGGAATCAAAGTCAAAATAGAAGGCTATCCAAAGCTGGATGTGAACTAGACTCTTGAGAAATTCCTCCTGAGTCTTGTACCTTTTGAAATATGAGGGATATTTTCCAAAAGAAAGCTAATGGTCCAAGGAACAGACCTAAGCTGGCCTCAGGAATGAGAGCTACGGGCGGGTCAAGTAGCAGGTCATGTTCAAAAGTACCACTTTTGCCCACATATGGTCTCATTTTTTATTCAAAAGTTATCACTCAGCCATTACTGCTATCCTGTTGCTTTTACATCTCTGATAATTGCGGTCAAAAGTTGCTACTGACTGTGACATTGAAACGGTGAGGTCAAGTACCGCTTGCATAAAAATCTAGCTTTTAAGGCTGAAATGGTGGCAAATGATTGACTACATCTGCTAGGTTTTTTTAAAACAAGGGCTTCCAGAAAGTATGTCCCTCAAAAACAGTTGCTGATAGCAGTACAGCTTTAAGTCGGCTTTCCCCACAATGGCAGGGATTTTATTTGCATGAGATCTCGTGCAAAGCTACAACTGCCTCGTGTGGAACCAGCACAACAATTGTATCTAGCTTTTAGCAGCAAGGTGACCTCTGTTTTTTTAATTCCTGTGACACTGTCAATAAAACTGAAGCAGAACAGAAAGAGCATGTTATCAGGGTTGTGGGACGGTATGCAGTGGTGATTCTGACCTTATTTTGTTAAACCTGACCCAGGTTTTCCAGGCTCCCAGCAAATAACATCTTGATTAAATTCTGAATAACTGAATTTTCAGGTGTTGACTCAGGTTCCACCATTAGTATGAATAAGATCCAGAAGCAATTCCTAGCTTGAATTATTGGGATTCTCTGCAGAGATTGAATGCCAATTGTATTTTGGATTTGCTAAAAGGAAATTGCCCCCAAATGTGATAAATGATGAGATATTAAAAAAAAAACCCACCATCAACAGCCAGTGAAACACTCGGAGGTGGCTTTTAAACAGCCTAGCAAGACTACATGACTTGGGAAAAGGACTGAAGAAGAACTGATAGTCCCAAGGGTTCTTTTTCAAAAGACAACTGGGTTTTCTTGGGTTTTTCCTTGAAGATATTTCACTTTTCATCCAAGAAACTTATTCAGTCCAGAACTAAAGAAGCTTCTTGGATGAGGAGCAAAATATCTTCAAATTAAAAACCAAGAAAACCCAGTTGCCTTTTGGAAAAGCACCCTTGGGACAAACAAGACCTGGGTGATTGAAACTCTCGATAGGCAAAAACACTGATACTTTTGCAACAACAACTGTAAAAGAAGTAGGAAGCAGATGTTCAACTAGAAATGTTAAAGGGGAGTTTCCTACTCATAGCAATGCAGCCGAATCAAACAGACATGCAAATCTATGCTTTATGAAGGAGGACTTCAAGGGATGAGGAGTATATTAAAAGGAGAAAGCAGGATTGCCACTCAGTTACATGCCATTTTGTTCTATAATATCCTGAATAAAGTAAAGAATGTAATAAAAATTATCCTTGACATCATGGCATTGTGATATTCTTTCAGTACTTTTCATTCAACAGAAAAAGAATAGGAAATTTGGGGAGAAGTTGTTCCTTGTCAAGCAGCTAATTATTTATTATTTGTTTTCCCAAAGCCTTATTTCCAACATTTGTTAGCCTGGATTTCTGAGTTCCCTTTTAGGGATGAAATGTATCTACTGTATGGCAGAAAAAAGAAGGGACATTTTAAAAGATTTTTCAAATCCTTCCCCACAAATTTAATTCCTTCCCCACTTCACTGGTAGCAAATTCCATTTTGCTATTTTAGAACATTATCATTTGATATTTATAATCCACAACTATGCATTCCAAAGAACTTGTTCCCAAATATTATGAAAATTACTGAAGTGCAAAAAAATCATAAGATTGATCCCCCTCACTTGCAAAACTGTCATATTCCTAATTAAGGAAAGTACACTGTGAAATAGTAAGATTTGGTGCATTCCAAGTTATAAATCATTTTATGCTCTTACAGAGGTCCAACTGCACCACTACTTAACAATTTTTGTGTAAGAAACCTCTGTCTAGATTGGCTATTTGTGTCATAAAGCATTTTCTCTCCTAATGTAGAATATCTGATCTTTTCATATGATCAGTTTTTTCATGTGATTTAGGGTTAAATGCCCAGAAGAGGCACTTTCATCATGTGTTAGAATGGAACAGGAAATTCATTGGGTTTGTCTGAGTCACGTTTTTGAAAACTGTACTTTCTGGAAATGAAAAATAAAGGAAATCTGCATTGGAAGGGGAGAAAATGTGGTTAAATACAGTTGGGTAGAGTGCTCCTTGAATTTGACGGTAGTTGAATTGATAATCAAAAATTGTTTATCAATTTCTGTTGAGGATAAAGTAACATTACACTAATGTCTAAAACATTTTAGACTTATGCACATGCTCAGGCCTTCTAGAAGCCCTTTGGCTTCAGATACAACTGGTTCAGCATTCCTTCCTATAGGACACCTTCTATACACACTTTAAGACACTCATTAATACATGGCCTAAGAGCCAAGGTGGCGCAGTGGTTAAAATGCAGCACTGCAGGCTACTGCTAGATCAGCAGGTCAGCGGTTCAAATCTCACCGGCTCAGGGTTGACTCAGCCTTCCATCCTTCCGAGGTGGGTAAAATGAGGACCCAGATTGTTGGGGGCAATATGCTGACTCTCTGTAAACCGCTTAGAGAGGCCTGGAAGGCCTATGAAGCGGTATATAAGTCTACTGCTATTGCTATTAATACATGCATCTATACAATATTCACTGCTTGTCAAAAATATGTGTGCACCCTGAGCAAAAACATACTATAAACAACAAATAGTAGATAATAGAATGAAAGTCATGTTGTATACTTAAAGTATAATGTAAACTTAAAGTATGACCTCAGTGTAAATGTATACTTATATCTGATAAGCAACCAAGAGCTACAGGTGATGGAACCAAGGAAATCTTTGCTATAGAAGAATAAATGGATACAGGGAGTTCCTGAGTTAAGAATATCTGACTTTCAGACAACTTTCTACTTATGAAAAAGCTTCCTATTACTAAAAATTGCAGATGGCATTCTTTTTCCTTAAGCTGATGAACCACTGAAGCCACATAATGTTTTTATGTACTGTTGAAGCCAAGCATGTTTAATATACAGCTTGTTTTCTGCAGTTCATTGTGCAAAGGTAGGAGTTCCAGCCTATCTACAAATTACTGAGTTAAAGGCAAAAATAGGAATAAAAGTCATTCTTAGCCAGGGCCTGTCTATACCTGATTTGAAGCAGTGCACTATTGATGTATGCTGTTCGTCTTTGGTTGAACTAACTCCTTTTTGACTGATGACTTTCAATCCATTTGTCACATTATCTTAAGTTGTTTAATTTAGGGTGCTATGGTTCTACAAACTTCTATAAATATCAGATCTTGTGCCTGTTGGTCTTGCAAAGTTCAGGTTTGTGGTCTAGTATTTGATATGTCCCAGAGGCTGAGCCAATGTTTTCAAAGCTGCTAACCTATTTTGTTTATAATTTTTCCTTTGAGCCTAATAAAGAAAAACAAAGGTCATCATACTATTGCCCACAAGGAAACAGTAATTAACAAATATATTACAGAGAGATTAACGTGGCCTGTCAGATATAAGGACTTGCAAAAAAAAGAAAAGAAAAAGATTACTGCATTCTAAAAAGTGACTTCCCAGATACTCACCTGAGGGACTCTAGATTTTCCCCAGAAGAAAATCTAAACTGTATCCTTCTGTTTTCAGTGGATTTTGGAAGAGGACAGTCAGAGTTATGTCACAGTGACCACTCTTACTAGCCTGTCTGCAGTTTAAGGAAAAGGCCCAGAGCTGAAAAGGTTAAAATAAGAATGGGAGAAAGTGGGATGGAAGGGTGGGGGGAGAGAATGAGGAAGAAATTTGTCAGTGATATAGAATAATAATAGTTTTAGGATATATTTGCTCATATAATCTTCAGGCTATTATTACCGTATTTCAGCTGTTAAACAAGGCTCAATGAGCTCTGGTCTATGTCATTCAGTTACAGACTCAAGAGGAATGAGTGAGGAAAATCAGAATTGCAGATCAGAGCAGAACCGGTAATATAGTTATATCTGCAGGAAAAGTGAGCTTATTACTCCTCATTTCTGACAGGCCAAAGCAGCAATCTAAACATTGCCTCAGGGTCAATCTGAACACATGAGCCTCGTGACCCTGTCCTGTATAAACTAATTGGGAAGGGAGATTAAAGGTGTGCAGCCTGTGTAAGAGGAAAGGAGTTTTGCCCTCCAATTGCTATGCATCAACTATCTTTTTCTGAGAACATTTTGCATCCTCACAAGGGTTACTGTTCAGATTATAGAGAATAAAAAAGGATGTACAATTAAAAGATTCAGCTTTCTCCTTCTTATTATTTGTTACCTGTAGCAGCAGGTAACAAATGCTGCCTCTGCAAAGAAGCTGAAGAAACAGTGGACCACCCAGTTAACTGCTACAAGAGGAACACACAAACTGAATGCAAACAACGACATGACAACGTAGCAACAATGGTGCATTGGAATACCTGCTAGAAATACCATCTGCCTATTAGCAAGAAATGTTGGGACCATAAAATAGACAAAGTAATAGAAAATGAGGAAGCTAAAGTGCCCTGGAACTTTAGAATGCAAACATACAAATACTTGCCATATAACATCTTATACTTAACCATTGTTGGTAAGAAAAACAAAAAAAGTCTGTATAGTGGATGTTGCAATATATGGAAACAACAGAATAGAAGAGAAAGAACTGGAGAAAAATCACAAAATACAAAGACCTGAAGATAGAAGTAGAATGACCATGGCAGAGGAAAACAAAAAATTGCCATTTACCATTACCAATAGTGCAAATCTAAAACATCTGGAACAACATTTGAATACCATTGGCATTGAAAAAAAATCAAAATCAGTCAATTGCTAAAGACAGCTTTACTTGGAAGAGCTTACATTCTAGGACGACACTTTTAAGACCATCAGAGAACGCCATCTGCCTATCGCAGGTCCTTGGGAAGAGCTTGATAGTGTGAATAAAAATACCAAATCCTGCCTAAACTCCTGGCTGACTGTGCAACCAACCATAATAATAACAGTAATATATTACAAACACAGCTAGACTTGGAACTGGATGGAGTAGTTAGAGAAACTGGGTGTGCTTAGTTTGGAGAAGTACTTCCCCAAACTAGAGAGCTTAGTTTGGGGAAGAGAGGGCATGTTCCAGATATCAAAAAGCCATACAGAGTAAGGAATAAATGTGTGGCCAGAACCAATGGGTTGAATCTGTGGGGAAGTAGATTCATGTATATATATTATAGCTGTCAACCAGTGGGAAAAACTGCCTCTTGAAATGTATGTTCCTTCACTGGAGGTTTTGAAAAATATGTTGGACAGTTTATGAAATGTTTTAGCAGATCCTGCATTGTTCAAGGAATTGAACTAGATAACTCCCAACGTTATAATTCTATGAAAACAATAGATGTGAAATTGGAGGACATGAAGCTTTGACAATTAAGTCAAGTTACAGACTTGGTTTGCTGTTTAAAAATGCAGATTATCATACTGAATTTCATATTAGCTCATTTTTTTCTGAAAATTAAACATGAATATGCCTTTGGAATAAAAAAAAATATTTGCCATTTTCATTGCTTTTTCTTCAGATATCTTTATGGATATTGCAATACTGTTCGTGTAAATCCTAGAATAATCATATATGGATTGCTAAAATCAAATCTCAGGAAGTATGAAGCTTTCACAAAGAAGGCAGAAGAAAAAAACTAATTTGCATAAAATGGATTCATGACAATTCATATGTATATATAAATATACATTTAGGAGTGATTGCTAAGCATTAAATAGAAACATGATACATCTTGTGGTTGAGTAAACTGCTCAATGATTCATATGCCAGCTGCTTCGTATGCTATCCAGATGTTAAGCATGGTTAGCTATCTTCAAGAATCTACATCAAAACGGGATATGCCTTCAAAGATGCATGGCCCTCAAACAGACACTTTTCCTCTTTTGGACAAATGGTGGCTTATTTTCTGTAAAGGAGAAGAAAAAGTCTCCCCTCCTAATCCATGATGGGGAGCATAAATGCATATTATAACATCTTTTTTCTAGTAGTCTTTAACACTGAATAGAGAATAATAATTGGCATACTTGTGACATCCACTGCTTATTACATTCTTTCCATTCATTTAGGCTTCCTTGAGAGAATGCACAGCTTATATGAACTTAAAAGCTCTGCAAAACTAACATGCCCTTTTGACTTCAAACATTTGCTGAAATTTGCAAGCAAAATTCTTGTTGCAGGGATAAAGCCAGACAAGTTTCCGAGAAAATAGTTTTGGCCTCAAGCTTTTTTATATGCTACTTCTGGTTTTTTTTTCTAAGGGATGGAATGGCAAAATGTAATAACATCAGTAGTTTCTTGCATGGAAATAAAGTTTAATGTCAGACATATAGGTAGAAGCAGTGGTGGGTTTCAATTTTTTTTAGAACCTATTCTGTGGGTGTGGCTTATTTTGCGGGCATGGCTTGGCAGTCATGTGACCTGGCGGGTATGGACAACTTGACATCACTCATACACACTCAGTCACATGACCACCACCCCCAATTCATGTGGCAAAACCTTTTGGGACTCCTATGAAGGGTGGGGGGAAGAGAGGAGAAAACCTTCCAAAAATAGACAACTGGAGGATTAACGGTCGAATTAGGGAGATCGGAGAAGGCAGGACAGAGGGGAATCCAGGACAAAGCTATCACACTCTGGGAAAGAACTTTGGGAGCTCTGAAAAGGCAGGACAAGGGGAATCCAGTAGAAAGCTATCACACGTTGGGGAAAGAACTTTGGGAGATCGGAGGCGGCAAGACAGAGGGGAATCCAGGACAAAGCTATCACACTCTGGGGAAAGAACTTTGGGAGATTGGAAGCGGCAAGACAGAGGGGAATCGAGTACAAAGCTATGACACTCTGGGAAAGAACTTTGGGAGCTCTGAAAAGGCAGGACAAGGGGAATCCAGTAGAAAGCTATCACACGTTGGGGAAAGAACTTTGGGAGATCGGAGGAGGCAGGATGGAGGGGGATCCAGTAGAAAGCTATTACACTCTGGGGAAAGAACTTTGGGAGATCTGAGAAGGCAAGGCAGAGGGGAATCCAGGACAAAGCTATCACACTCTGGGGAAAGAACTTTGGGAGATCGGAGGCAGCAAGACAGCGGGGATTCCAGGAAAAAGCTATCACACTCTTGGGAAAGAAATTTGGGAGATCTGAAAAGGCAGGACGGAGGGGAATCGAGTAGAACTCTATTGCATGCTGGGGAAAGAACTTTGGGAGATTGGAGGAGGCAGGATGGGGGGGAGGATCCAGGAGAAAACTCCTGAGCTTGCCGGTGGATTGTGCCTCTGGACCTCTCCATGCTTCTCCGTTCACCACCTCCATTCCCAGGTATGGGACTTGACACCGAATTGGGATAGGATAGATAGGGCGGGGGGGAGCAAGAGATGGAACTGCTTCCGGATAGGCGGGGGGTGAGCGAGCAACAGGGCCGGGGCAGGTGTTCCGGAAGTTACTTCTGGGTCCACCGGTCAAATCTCCTCTCACTGGATTGGTAAATTTCACCATCTGGTTTTCCCGAGCTGGTGCAAACCGGCAGAAACCCACCACCTGCGTAGAAGACTCTTTATACAAAATGATTCTTTATGGTTTGGTGTGTCATTCTCCAAATCTTTAATTATTGGTATGATTTGATGGAATAAATGAACACATGATTTGGTTTAAAAAATAATGTTATCTAATTTGAGCTAATGTTAAGGTAAGAGGCAGTGGGAAAGCAGATGACCTTTTTTTTTACAGAGGAAATACATACAATCCCCCCTGCAAAAATCCCTCAAAAACTATATTCCAGGTAACAGAAATGATAAATTAACCTATAGAACAGGGAGAGAAAATGTGGTTCATAGTCAAAATATAGTCAGGCATTTTCTCTGGCATGTATGACCTCCTTGTTTTACCAAATGTAATTGTTTAAAATAATTTTTTTTAAAAAAAGAACACAGACAATCTGACATGCTGCAAATTGCCAGCCTTCAGCATTGCCATTGTTTAGAAGAATGCCTCTTGACTGCATGAACTTCCTGGAGCAAACTCAACAGTTTGCCTTCTAATAAATATGCTTAGTCACCTCCAACATAGTAGCCATTTTATGAATGGTTAGAGCTGGGGTTAATCCCAAACACTTCCTTTCCCCAACAATAACTGACATTTTGTGAAAGAACAAAATTCATGCTCTCAAAATTCCAAATATTCGAACCAGTCAGAAAACCCAAATGGTTTCTTCTGAGGAAGAAGTAGAAGACTTAAACATTTCTCATCAATTCTGAAATTTAAAGATGCTTCTGAATCTCTTCAGGAAAGGAACTTTTTCAAAGTTCACTTACCAAAGAGGAACAGTGCTGGATGAGAAGCAATGAACCCATTTCCCCACATTTCCATGGACACCCTAAAATACAAATGCCTACCTTTCTGTCCAATTAAATCATTACCAGGGATCCCTACCTAGAACATTTTGAAAGAATTAAAAAAGGTTGGGCACCTCACAGTGGGAAGTAAATATTTCATCAACTCCCTCCTACAGTGCTGTCAAAGAATCAAAGATGTAACAATAGATGAAGAGGAAATCATGGTCTTATTTTATGTCATAGCCCTTTTTACTTCCATCGACCTAGAATTAGCTAGCCAAATACATCAAGATTCAAAGACCCAGACTCATAGATCTTATCAAACTTTGCCTAACCACATATTTTCAATTTGATGGAGAACTTTTCAACAAATCAAAGGTAAAGGTAATGGTTCCCCTTGCACATATGTGCTTGTCATTCCCGACTCTAGGGGGCAGTGCTCATCTCTGTTTCAAAGCCAAAGAGCCAGCGCTGTCTGAAGATGTCTCTGTGGTCATGTGGCCAGCATGACTAAACACCAAAGGCTCCCGGAATGCCACTACCGTCCCACCAAAGGTGGACCCTATTTTTCTACTTGTATTTTTACATGCTTTCGGATTGCTAGGTTGGCAGAAGCTGGGACATGTAACAGGAAGTCACTCTGTTACACAGCACTAGGGATTCGAACCGCTGAACTGCCAACCTTTCTGATCGACAAGCTCAGCGTTTTAGCCACTGAGCCATCACATCCCTCAAATCAAAGGTACAAGTTTCATAACATCTATATACTATGCAAAAGAAACAATCAACAAGCCAAAAAAGGAGCAAAAAGACCAAAACACCTCCCCACCAGCAATCAGCACCCATATAACAATAGATTAACACTAAGATTAACATCAAACTAACAATCAAGAAATGAACAATATCCTAACCAAAGAACTGACGAGCAAGCCAATGGTAAACATGCCAACCCTCCAAGCACCCAGCACCAAGATTACTTTCGTCAAGACTGACAGGACACAACACTGAAATATACATTGAGTATATACATTGAATATACCCTTCTCCCTACTGTCTATGGAGAATGTCAGTCATCCAGGCCCAAAGAAGCTTTTTTTCAAGAGGAAACTGGATTTTTCTTTTATTTTCCATAAGATGTTTTGCTTCTCATCCAAGGGAATTGAAGAAGCTTCTGGGATGAGAAGCAAGAGCCAAGGTGGCGCAGTGGTTAGGGTGCAGTACTGCAGGCCACTTCAGCTGACTGTTATCTGCAGTTCAGCAGTTCAAATCTCACCGGCTCAAGGTTGACTCAGCCTTCCATCCTTCTGAGGTGGGTGAAATGAGGACCCAGACCGTGGGGGCGATATGCTGACTCTGTAAACCGCTTAGAGAGGGCTGAAAGCCCTATGAAGCGGTATATAAGTCTAACTGCTATTGCTATTGCTATTGCTAGAAGTAAAACATCTTATGAAAAAAACAAAGAAAGTTAAATTGCCTCTTTAAAAAAAATTACCTTTGGGACGTTCTCCCTACTGATGATGTCACCTAGTTTGGGTAATGAAACATCTGCAAGAAAAAAAAAACAAGCTCAGAGAGGACTCCTCATTTCAACTCTGAGCTACAAACATTCTCCTTTATTGAAGAAAGCTTTTCAGTAATTTCTGAAAAGTACAACCACTGAAAAAGTTCCAAAGATGAGGTTTGCTCATAATGTTTCCCTCAAGGTTTAATGTAAATGAGGAAACAGGATAGCTGGAGAAATGACTGTACAGTGAAATGTAGAGGCATACACCACCCTGCCTCAAAAAAAGTGTAGCAACACCTGACTCTTCCAGTGAAAATGTCTCCAAAATTATTTTCTTTGAAATAATTCCTAAAGCAAATCTGCTTCCATATACAATTGAACAGCATTTTAGTTAACCAAAAAAAAGCAAGTAATTTTTTCTCTCTTGAATTTAAATAATTTGTGCTGATAAACAGTATGCTTCTAATTAAGTATTTATTGAACAAAGATGATGTGGAAAGTGAATAGAATAGAATAATGCAGATCTAAAATCAATAACTTTAACTAAAGCAGGGACTGTTATCAAAGGCATTAAGAATCTATATTCCCATAAAGTTCTGGTAATGACAGGAATGATCAATCCAGTCTTGCATTAGACCAGGGGTGTCAAACTGGATTTTTTTCAAGGGCCGGATCAGTATTGTAGTTCTCCTCTATAGGCGAGAGGGGGGGAATGGGGAGGGAAACAGGACATATGTCTCCTGTAGGACTTTGTTGGCCAAAACGGGGTGCAGGGGGTTGCATGCCTCCCCGTACCTCATTTTCGGCCCCGCTGGCCTCCTACAGCACTCTGCTGGCGGGGCCCATTTTTGGCTGGGTAGTGCTGCTGGAAGACAGGAAGGCTGAAAATGAGCCATGCGGGGGCCTCATCGGGCCGTTTTTGGCCGGCAGAGGCACTGCAGGCCGGTCTTTTGATATTTGCAGGCAAGCTCTCTGGTCCAGATTTAAGCGCCTCGCGGGCTGAATTCAACCCACGGTTTTGAATTTGTCACCCCAGAATTAGATAGTATTACTACCAGTCCTCTATACGATCTGGCTCTTTCCCTGGACATTATATAGGGGTAAAGTGTAAAGATGTGGGGGCTGGCAGATGATGTGGAACTTGAATTCCTTTGTCTTTGTTGAACAGCAAGGAAAGATTTCGAAAAGGAGAGACTACAGGGAAGCTTTTTTTCCTGAAAGCTTCACTCTTAAAACCAAAATCACAGGATTTTTGCTCTAAATGGTTGGATTTTTGGTACAGATTCATATTTCAATAATAAAATACTATATAAGAGTAATCCTAGACTCCTACAGCTAGCCGGACCCCCAAGAAGAAATCCAGTTAGCGGTGCTTACAACTGTGCATAATGAAACATTTTATTTTTTTCCATTAAGTGAGCCACTCTGAACATAGCCTACTGCCCATTTCTCTCAGCTATATGTATGCTTGAGTTCATTCTATATCTATATAATAAAAGCACAGCTGCTCTTTGTTAGGATATGTACCGCTTCAGTTCTTTCTTTTTTTTGTAAAATGGATCTGGGAAAGACAGATAACAGCATTGTGTCCAGATGGTTTTCAAGAGAAAAATACAACAAAATGTTAGCTAGATAAATGGTTTGCCCTTGGCATGTGAAGATTTTCATATGTCAAAGTTAATTCCCGTTCTTCACTGCGGTGGTGAATGGTTGAACCATTCTGTGAAGACCAGCCAGCTCTATGGTAACCTGAACATGGTGCCTAGAGCCAAAGATTGATACATCACAAACATAGATGTCCATCATGCTCTTAGCTTTTCCCTTATCACAGCTTCTTTTAGATAAAAACAATATAGCAAATAACTGGCTTTAATTTCTAAAGCAAAGTAAGCATCCCAACACACGGCCAGGTTTTGTGTGGCAAATGGATATTTTAGAGAGTGATTATCACTATGGTGTTAAGCACCATCTGGACCCATTCTGACAGTTAGAACCCAAAGCATCTGCAGATGATGAGAAACATTTTTGGGCTCTCCATTTAAGATCAAGCAGCAGAATCAACTTCTTGGCATTGCTTAAAACCTGATAGCAAAAAAAGCGCTAGATGTCAAATGTAAAATGAAGCTGTAGATCAAGTAAAGTAGACCAAGTAGATCAACACCTGCACTTCTTTTTCTTGACATTTAGAAATGCAATCTCTCTAGAATCAAAATAAGCAGAACTGCCTATGTTATTTTTAGATGCTTATTTAATAAGGAGACTAAGAATTGAAATGCTTCACATGCTCTTTTTAATTAATCACTTTAGGAGGTTTCCTCTTTTTTAAAAAAATAACTTACAAAATAGTTTTGAATGCGTCAGAAAAATGGACTGAAACCAGAATGAATTTTAAGAAAACTATGCATATTTTTTTCTGATTATGAAATAAAAAGTTTAGATTTTGAAACATAACTAATAAGAAACTGAGTTAGCAGTTTCATTCAGCTGCAAAAAAGCAGAAGCGATTTTACAGTAAGTTGTATCAGAAAATATAGTACTTAGAAAACAATTGTTCTACTTGGGACAGTGTTTCTCAACCTTTCAACTTTCAATTCTGTGGACCACAACTCCCAGAATTCCCCAACCAACACTGGCCTGGGAACCACACTTTTAGTAGGATAGGGAAAAAAATAGAACAGATTCAGGGTATCCACAATGAATGTCAGAGGACTATGTGAGGAACTGAAGAAACTGGGAGTGATAAGACTCAAAGAGAGAATACTGACAGAGGATAGAACATTTTTTTTTCATATACAAAAGGAGGCCAAGTTCTTTTATCTATTATTTCAATGTGTAGGATAAGGACTCATGGTTTTCAGTTACAGAAAGGGAAATTCTTACTGAATACTACAAAATCCTCCTAGCGGAAAGAGTGGTTAAGTAAGGTAACTAGTTACCCAACAGTGGTGGAATTCTCCTCAATGGATGTGTTTCTGGAGGGACTGGTTAACAATTGGTTGGAATGTTTTAATTTGAATTCTCCACTGGGCAGGGTTGAGGTGAGGAGGAAGTCAGATGGTCTAGAAAACAATTAGCAAATAGGAAAGCCCAGGGTGGAACATTTAAAGGAGGTAGCCAGAGAACCATAAAGTTTGTGACAGTTTTGGAGCAACAATTGTAGAGAAAAAACCAGCATGATCCCAGAACTGGAAAAGCTTGGTCTATTTCCCAATTACTAGAGAGGGAAATTTAAAGAAAGCATATGATCATCTAGCTAATTTAGAGAAACAGAATATTAAAAATAGCTCTATTTTTTGTAGAAAACTTCAAAACTTTTGATAGTCTTTATTATTCAAGTCTTTGGAAGTCTCTCAAAGCAGTGGATATACCACAACATCTGACTCTTTTTTTAAAAAAAATAAAGAATACTTACAATGACCAGGAACCCACAGTGAGATGAAATTTCCCTACTCTGCCACTACCCTTTCATGGTTCTTGGAGATTGTTGGGACCTGGATGGGGGACAACAGAATTTGAATGAATGATGGCAAGACTGAATGGCTTTGGGCACATGGAACCTCAGGATCTGGATTTTTGTCATTCTTAGTTCTGGATGGGGTTGCATTAGGAGTTCAGACCCAGTTTATAACTTAGGGATTTTCCTGGTCTCATGTCTTCTGCTCAAAGAGCAGGTGGCAGGTGTAATTGGGAGAGTTTTACATAGCTCCGGTTTGTGCACCAGTTGTAACTTTTCCTGGCTCATGACTCAGTTATTCAAGTCCTAGTCACCTCTCAGTTGGACTATTGCAATGTGTTCTATATGGGGATATCCTTGAAATCCATTTGGAAGTTTCAATTGGTGTGTCAGTGAGAGTGGATTTTGGGGCCCCTAACATGGCCCATATTACACCTCTGCTCCATGAACTTCACAGGCTACTGGTCTGCTTCTGAGTGCAGTTCAAGGTCTTGGTTATGACCTTAATTACATAGGTTCACACTATCTGATGAACCATTTTGTTCCACAAGGACAAACCTGTCCTACTTGTGCCAGCAGAGAGGCCCTACTAAGGATCCCAATGATCAAAGAACTCTGACTTTTGGGATCTAGAAAAAGAGCCTTTTCTGCCATGGTGCCTGCCCTTTGGAATATCTTTCTCTCTAGTAAGAACTGCCTCCACTGTCCTATCACTTCCACAGGAGTCAGAGGACCTGGTTCTGCCAATTGGCCTAGGGATTGAATGGGGAAGTTCCACAGTGGAGGTGGCTGTTAGATGGATGGCCCCTCTCTTGCTCTCTGCTCTCCACCCAGCCATCTTTTTCTTATTGCTGTATTCATGTTTTCATCTCCCTTGTTTATTTTGTTATTCTATTATTTTACTTCTGTTTTGTTTCCACTCTTTTCACTTCTTCCTTTTTATTGTTGTAAGTCACCTAGAGTAGCCCCACGGTGAGATAGGCAGCAAACAAATTTAACAAATAAACAAACAGAAATAAATAGTTTGATAACCCAGAATGGTTTACCATTGGAAAAAGAGTCAGACAGGACTGATTCTATCACTGTACTTGTTCAATTTCTATACTGAATATATCATATGGGCTTTGGCTCCAGGAGAGGAAAAATCAGTGGAAACAATGTCAAAACTGAGATAGGTAGACAGCACTACATTGGTTGCAGAAACTAAGAATGACTTAAGAGCAGTCGTGTTAAAAACAAAGACAAGCAAAACCAGGAGAGTGAAAAGGCAGACTTTCCTTAAATGTTAAGAAAACAAGTTATGTCAGGGGGAAAACATGAGCAATTTAAGATGAGCAAGGTGACAATAGAAGTAGTTGATAATCACTAGATTAAACTAGATGACCAATACTGGGGAAAGGTGAGGGGAAGTCATATAGCAAAAGGCAGTATTTATGAGCCCTCATGGACAACTTCCCAAATAGGGTGTTGCCGTTTTTGGGTCACCCTGCCTGGTGATGGGAGATGCTCTAGATTTAGGCAATTTAAAACTACCGAAGGATAGGTCACACTGCTTTCCCCAAGGCTGCCAACGAGTCACAATTCCTTCTGACCCTTTGGCCATTAAACAGGATGCACACATTTTCTTCTGTCTCTAATGCCACCTCAATAACAATTTAGCCTTTCAGAGAATGTTACCTTTCTATGGTCTCTTTGATGAGAGGCTTCATCTTCCCATTCGTATGTGTCGCTAGATGTTTGTTTTCATATAGATTTGTCATCAGATTGCAGGTCTTGTCTCTCATCTCATGTGATAGAGAAGTTTCTCTGGCATCTGGCCTTATTCGCCGACATTTGAGCAACCTCTGATAAGCTGTCCGGAAGTCCCTGTTCAGTGCAGCATACAAAATGGGGTTCAGAGCTGAGTTGGCATAACCCAGCCACATGACAACAGTCTGCAATGGGTCACATACTGCACCCCTCACACCTCGGTATGTGAACACAGTAAAATAGGGAAACCAGCATATAATGAAGGCTCCCATCACAGCTGCAAGGGTCACAGTAGCTTTGTGTTCTTTCACTGTGGGCAATGCAGTCCTGATGGTCTTGCAACAAGTCCTGTTGTTGATCCTCTTAGCTTGTTCCCTGGCTATTTTAAATATCCGGTAGTAGGTGATGCACATGATAATTAAGGGGAGGTAGAAAGTTAGCAAGCCATCCACAAGAACGTATGGTAAATTGACCTCCAATATGCACTCTTGCTCCCCATTCAATTGGCTCCGGTTCTGGTTCTGGATAGTTGTGTCATTGGTATTCCATCCAAAACTGATGGGTAAGAAAGAAACCATGAGGGACACTACCCAGATAAGGACCAAAGCTACAATGACTCGTAAAGGAGTGACCACAGTGTTGTAGCGGAGGGGTGCTGTAATAGCATAATAGCGATCTAGGCTAATGACGAAGAGATTGAGAATGGAAGCAGTGCATAGCATGACATCCAAGCTAATGTAGACATTGCAGAAAGTAATGCTCAGGTGCCATTTATGGGAGGAGATCTCATAGAGGGCTGAGAAGGGTAAGACCAGTAGGCCTAGTAGCAGATCTGTAAAGGCCAATGAGACAATGAAACAATTAGTTAGGCTGCGAAGCCGTCGACTGAAATAGACAGCCAAGCATACCATCACATTACCACCCACAGTCAAAACAATGAGAACTGTGAGAGCAGCTCCCATCAGCACCTTTTCCAAAAGGCCGAGAGAACCATCTGTAACGTTTGTGGAATTCATGCTGGCTTCACAAAGTAATATCATTTTCCTCCATGTAGACTCCCATGACAGCTGCCGCACAGAAACTTAGGAAGAATCCCAATCCAACTATTTTCTTTCGCCCATCTCACAATCGGTTCCTATGTTACAGCCAATGGGATAGTCTCAGAAAGAGAGCTGGTTCTGAACGATTGGCTAACAATCAGATGCCTTCTCCCAGCTATGAGCACAGTGAAGCAAATTGAATCCTGCTCATTTTCCCCCAGAGGATTCTTTGCTTGGTTAATAGTTACGAAAAAAAAGACTGGAACATTCACTAACAATGTTCTTAGAAATGCATGATAAATTTTGAGAGAATAGTTTATCATTATTTACAAGTCCATGATGGCTAAATGAAATATCCACATTTAGCGGCAATATACATCTGAGAACAAGCTACACAGAAGGGCTGTTGCTTTTACACACTGATTTGTAGATTTCCTGGAAATATTTGTTTTGCTTCTGTTTAATCTGGTTGCAATAAAGCGCCTTTCTTTCTTCAGATTCCTTTGGTTTGGTCTGTTTTTCATCACTCTTAAGTTTCTTCTTTTCAGTGAGATTATAAATACTCCATATGTTGCTTGATGTTTTTAGTAACCAAATATTGCTTCATAGATCACATCAAAGAATGACTGGAAAGGGCCTGGATATTTAATGCTTTTTAGCAATGTTTCTATTTAAAATTCCTCAAAGTAAGTGGAAGCAGTTGAAGAAGACATATTTCATGCCTTTCCTTGATAGAATCTGGAAGGAAGAATTAAGAAATAAGTGATTTATACAGGAGACATAAAATGCCTTATAATAGGTAGCTACACGTGTACAGATGTGTAAATGTATATGTATATACATTTGTTATATTTGTGCTGATAAATAAATAAAGGGAGACTAGTATAGATCTATTTCAAGCTATTTAGCTCTCATCAGCTAGCCATACCCTTGCTGGGAATCAAACCTGTGCTCCATTGCCTCTTAGGCAGATGTGTTAACCATTGAGCTACAGAACTCGACTCCTTATCAGCCAGGCCAGGGTGAAAGGTATATATTTAAAGTCACAACCCCTGGTATGCCCAAATATGGGAGGAAGATCACACTTCCATTCTCTGTCCTTCGGCTCATCACAAGAGACCATCCAGACAGAAACCCAATTTTTTTTTACTGTTGCCTTTTTGTTACATTTGAAATAGATCTATACTAGTCTCCCTTTATTTATTTATCAGCACAAATATAACAAATGTAACAAAAAGGCAACAGTAAAAAATATTGGGTTTCTGTCTGGATGGTCTCTTGTGACCAGCCGAAGGACAGAGAATGGAAGTGTGATCTTCCTCCCATATTTGGGCATACCAGGGGTTGTGACTTTAAATAAATTTACACATACAATATATCCATACATATTTATGTACTTGTTTATCATACTGCACCAAAATTATCTGCCGAGTCTGGCAGAATTCTTTCTCTTTTAGGATATTAAGGAGAAACATATTTTCAGGTAGAGAAATTGAGGAGCTTCAGAGATTATTTTTACTAAGTATGCCAGAAATTGAACACATGCAAAGTGGGAGATTCTTCCTAAATATAAGATATATCTTAGCAATTTATTTTATGGACACCTGGGTAATTATTTACAGGGATTTCAATTATTTCCTTAAAAACCTCAAGCCACAACAGAGCTACTATTATCATTACTACTACTACTACTACTACTACTGCTGCTGCTGCTGCTGCTGCTGCTGCTGCTGCTGCTGCTGCTATTGTTGCTGCTGCTGATAAATAGACAAACTTTTTAGTCTACTAAAAAGACCTTGCATGAATCTGATGGGGTTAAAGGCAACAATTAATCCATCATTGGAAAGAGACAGTAGAAGAGATTGGGGGGAAAAAGAACTCCTGGTTTTCATTTTTAAGCATGTGAAAATATAAATGCTTTTTAAAGACCAGGATCAGAACCTGCAGGGTAGATAGATGTAAAGGGAAAAAAATGTCAGGTTTCACAGAATCAATGCAAAGATTTTGTACGTATTTGTTTTAGTTTTTCTCTACGGTGGAATGAAATTTCAAGAAGGCTAGATTATCGGAAACAGATAGAAACCCATGTTTTTGACTTATGGCCTTTTAAATTGGATGAGGTTTGTATGAAAACTACATTATTATGAAAAGTGTATATGACATTTCACAGAATTCAATCAACATGCTTTTAAAATCATATATTTACACATATATGGCTTTTTTTGCTCCCCGCCCCCCAACTGAATATGCTGCAATGTGCAGTAAAAAGTATCTTATTAGGAAGAATATTCATAATTCAACAGGAGGTTGTGATTATTGTGGAATTTGATGGCAAGGAGAAAAAATTATCTTGGTAGTAGTTCCATTTTTTTAAAAAGCTATGAAGCCAACCACTTATCCAGAAAACTCACAAACATTACCATGCAATTACTATAACAAGAGACAGATGATGAAAACTCCATTTAGATGTTCTTATTCCTGGAACAATAAATGCTCAAATAATCTTCTTCTGGGTAGGCATTGTATGTTCATTGTGGCTTTTTGCAGGGAAAAAGCCTACAATGTGCTGTATATGTGTAGGATTCCACATGAGCCAAGAAACCGATAATGCATAATAGAGTCTCCTATCTTGATAGAAGCCGTAGATCTCCCCCCCCCCTGTGTAGATAATCAAGCGGAATGTGTGAAGACTACAGGGAACCAATATCACGCCAGTGATGGATGGAATTATCTGAAGTGCTCTTATTTTGAGCACTCCAGGTAGAATAATGTCTGAATTGGCCTAATGAGATGAAGAAAGCGTTAGAAGTAAGGTTACCTTTTCCAAGATCTACTTCTTCTCTTCCAAGAGATATTTGGGTTTGCCTGTAAGCCCATGTTAGCCAATGAATACCCTAAACCCTATTCCCTTCTCATCTCCCCACTAGAATGGTTTACGTAAATTGGGTCAGTTTTTCTCCCTTTTTGTGGTGCAGCTGTCATGGTGCAACAACCTGCAGCACGTTAGGGTTCTGATGTCTACCTTTAAGACATAGGAATTAAAAGATAAATATGGGGAAAAAAGGAGAGCGGGAGGAAGGGAGGGAGGGAGAGAGAACAATCATCAGAAGAATGGAGCAAATTTAATATTGAGTCAGTTCTGAGGACATACAATTACATCAACAAAAGAATTGATCAGAACTATATATGTATATGTACATGTACCTGTATATGTATATTCCCTAGAGTCGGGAATGACTAGCACACTTGTGTGAGGGGAGCCTTTACTTTTACTATGTATATGTCTGTCTGTCCGTCCGTCCGTCCGTCCATCCATCCATCCATCCATCCATCCATCCATCCATCCATCCATCCATATATCTATATGTATAAGAGGTGTACCCTTGCAATGCATTTTTACACTGATGTGTATTTTCCATCCCTGTGGATTGGTTGCTTTATCAGCATATTTGTTGATAAGATGTTATAGATTAGAGAACCTGAGGACATGTTATCATTGTGTTGCTTGTTTGTGTACCTTGGTTTCCTGACTGGCTGTAACCCTGAAGAACATTTTTTTTACCCTTCAACAGTACTGTGCAGGGCTTTGGTTCAAGGTTCTAGGTCTCCACTCCATCCCTGTCTCCATATGTTCTTTGTTTTCCATTTCTTCAAAGCTCAGTATGCAGTCTGTGTTGCCCTGTTACTATTACTATTGCTACTACATATATGATCTATGTAAAAGTCCTTCCGTCTTTCCTAATAATATTCATGTAGCTACCATATTAGTCCAAGATTAATGCTTAACCCCACTCCATATTTTAGAAGCCTTCAGAACTCCTCTGCAAACAATTAAATAGTTCTCGTGTCTACCAAAGCTAGAAACCATTTTGACATGCATCGGTGAGGTTGCTATTAGTGATTGTTATAGTTAATATAAGACCTCAAAGCTAGTTTTCTTGTTTGATGGAGTGAGATCCCCCCCCCCAAATAATAAGGATCAATTTTGCTAAACTTTAAACTTAGTTTAACAAACGATAATGGTATAACCCAAGCAAATAAGTTCTAATATGGTTTATATAAAGGCTAAGAAAGCCTGGCTGGCTACAGTGTGCTAAAGGTAAAGGTTTCCCTTACACAAGTGTTTTAGTCATTCCTGACTCTAGAGGGTGGTGCTCATCTCTGTTTCAAAGCTGAAGAGCCAGCGCTGTCCGAAGACATCTCTGTTGTCATATGGCCAGCATGATTAAATGCTGAAGGTGCACAGAATGCTGTTACCTTCCCACCAAAGGTGGGTCTTATTTTTCTATTTGCATTTTTACATGCTTTCAAACTGCTACATTTGCAGAAGCTGGGACAAGTAACAGGAACTCACTCTGTTACACTGTGGTAGGGATTTGAACCATCAAACTGCCGACCTTTCTGATTGACAAGTTCAGCGTTTTAGCCACTGAGCCACCACATCCCTTTACAGTGTGCTATAAATTATCAAAATATTTTTAGCTTAAACTAACTTGGGTTTCTGCCACTGTAATGGCAGTTTCCCCGAGAAGTTTAAACAAAACAATGATGTCTTTGTTTAGCTCTTGAACAGGTAAGGTGAGGGGAAATCATACAGCAGAAGGCAGGGCTGGTGGACAGCTTCCCAAGTGGAGTGTTGCCACTTCTTTGTCTGGTGATGGGAGCTGCACAGTCCATGCTTAGGTCTGTACTGTCTCTGAATTGTAGTACAGTTCGGCTCCTGCTCCTTTGCCCTTCTAAATGGGCTGTTTGCCATGTTGTCAAAGTCAAGAAATGTCATCTTTTTGAATTATTTGGGATCCTTGTAAGGAATATCAAATCCCAAATGGCTTGGAAGCAGAGGTGGTATTCAGCCAGTTCTCATAAGTTCTAGAGAACCGGTAGCAGAAATTTCGAGTAGTTCATAGAACTCGCAAATAGGCTGGCCACGCCCTCGCTGCCTCCCATCTTCTTTTGTTGCCTTGGACAGGAGAACGGAGCTGGAAAGTAGGTTAGTGGGGTGGGGAGGGAATGGGAATTTTGCAGTAACCTTCCCCTGCCATACCCACAAAGTCATGCCCACAAAGCCATGCCCACAAAGCCACATCACACCCACAAAGCCATGCCCACAGAACCGGTAGTAAAAATTTTTTGAATCCCACCACTGCCTGGAAGCATTATATCTTCCAATGTTCTCTTCCTCATCTCCTCTCAACTTTACTGATCTGGGAAAAGCTAGGTAAAAATTAACACAACAACTAAAACTAGGATGTTGTATGTGACAAGGAAATACAAAAATAGTTGCTTTATAAGAGTTGCAAGCCACCTTTTTTTTTCTTTTTGGTGCCTTCAAGTCAATGTTGACTCCTGGCAACTACCTAAACAAGTCCTTGCAGTTTTTGTGGCAAGATATCAGAAGTGGTTTGCCATTCTCTCCTTCCCAAGGTTGAGTGAAAGTAACTGGCCCGTGGTCACCCAGTTAGCTTTATACCTAATATGGACTAAAACTCCTAGTTTACTGGTTTTTATAGCCTGTTGCTTAATCACTATAACAAACTGATACCAAACTGAAAGCCACTATGGTGTTGCAGAAACATTCCTTTATTACAATGCAATATTATCTGATCTAATCAAATACTCTAGAAATCTTAGACTGAACTGTTTGCATGATAAAAACAGGTGAAATTGGCATCAGATGGGAACATGACTTGCAAGTCAACGTTGAGAAAAGTTTGCCTTTCCTTTTCAAAATATAATTAAATTCCAGTCTAACTCAGAAATTGACCTTTTTGTGATGTTAGCGCAAGGCTCCAATAACAACATAAACATGGGATTAAAAAGCGGTTGAATTCTTTTTCTCTCTTTTTCTTTCTTTTACATAGTCACCCATCTTATGTCCAACTCTGGGTGGCTCCCAATCAACCATTAAAACAGCTTCAATAAGTGGAAGTCTTTTAAAACTATAAATGTTAAAAATCCAGCAAGTAAATGCTTTTTTTGGCATTTCAGAAGAAAAAGTACACTGCTAGTTTTGAATTGTAATTAATGTATCGTGTTAGGAAGCTCCCAAATATATTGTTAAAGACAGACTGCATTTGAAAATCAAGGCTCCATCCTCTTTTGGCAGAGTATTGAGTATTGAGTAGTTTATTTATATGCCGCCCTTTTCCCTGGGGGGACTCAGGGCGGCTTACAATTCGGAGGGAAGGGAGAACAAACAGATTAACACACAAGACAGTACATCATTAAAAGCACAACATTCATACAATTCGGGTGGGTTACGGTCTTTAACCCCAGGCCTGACGGGACAGCCAGGTTTTAAGGGCTGTGTGGAAGGTCTGGAGGGTGGTGAGGGTACGAATCTCCACGGGGAGATCGTTCCAGAGGTAAAGAAAATCTTCTCTCTCTTAATTTTCTTTTATTAGAGAAGCCTCTGTTGATTGACACTCAGGCATGAGATTTTTCAAGCAAAAAGATGGTAGTGAATTGTTTTCTTTCACTCTTAATTTTTATAAAATTACCCACATTGCTTGAGGGTAAGGGCACAGAAGTAGTTTGCAAATTTTATCTTCTGCTGATTATGTGTGGACTGGCCTTGCAGTTTTCTTGGCAAGATTTTGGAAGTGGTTTGCCACTATCTGCTTCCTAGGGCTGAGAGAGACTGACTGGCCGAAGATCACCCAGCTGACTCTAATGCCTAATGTTGAACTAGAAGTTACAGTGGTTTCTATCATTGTATTAAACTGGCTCACCTAATTCAAATTCAAATTTTCATTGTCAGAGTACAACATGTGTACAGTGAGATTGGCTGAGCCTCCCTTCGTGCACCCCCCAACACAATACAACTCACAGTGAAAGACAAAAAAACTCCTAGCCCAGTGAATCCTACTAACAAACACCCAGTCCTATTGTATCATGAGAACTTATTGCATGTCAAACCGGCCTCACAAGTAATTATTTTAGTTTATCTATTATCTAATGCACATATTACTATGATGTAAAGTTGACTTTGAATTGGGAAACAAGAGCACCTTTCTCCAATGTTCAGCTGAAGTGTTATTCATCCATCCTTGAATGAGTAGAAGACTGTGAATTTGCAGTCCCTGTGACTGATCTCCTTCCTACCTTTTCGGCCTCTCTTCGCACTCACTACAGGCACTTCACTTTTCTTTAGTATAATAAGTGATAAACCCTAAGAGATTTTATATCTCTTGAATCTGTTTTTCAAAGGTGTTAGAGTATGGAGGGGATACATTTAGAGTTGTACAAATTCAAAAGATTAATTACATTTATATCACTTGTGGGTTGGGAGTGAGATGAAGGCAACTCCATGGAGACCCAGCTGAAACAAAAAAGGTTGCCGGGGCATGTTTGTGCCCCGTCATGCCTAGAGACAAGTGGGGCAAATCCTAATTCTTGAGACATGGGAATGATGTATAATTTCAACAGCCATGCTCATCATGCCCTGCATCATGCCCTGCATAATCACTGAGACATCCTGTCCCTCTTGGTTT
Organism: Thamnophis sirtalis; assembly: GCF_051295495.1. Classification (NCBI taxonomy): domain Eukaryota; kingdom Metazoa; phylum Chordata; class Lepidosauria; order Squamata; family Natricidae; genus Thamnophis; species Thamnophis sirtalis. The sequence goes on from NW_028261383.1 coordinate 83,055,764, forward strand.
GAAACTGAATATGTTGCATTATATTTGCATTCTAAAAATTATCTTCTTCATCCTCCTCTCAATCCCAGAAGGAGAAAGGAAAATAGCGACTTTTTTGAGATGTTGGCCATTCTGAAGTGAAAACTTTCTCTCTTTTTTTTCATTGTATTAAATGTCCAAAGAAGGGAATTTCCAGGAATGAGGGGAAGAAATGCTCTCGCCATCCAGGAAACTCTGTCAAGTTTCCTGCTCAATTGAGTAAGATGTCTTTCTCCTTTTTCAGAAAAAGCTGCAAACTTTACTATTTTTAGAGCTTTGTCTGTAATAATTTAAGGGACCAGATGATCCTTATAAGCACTTATGGCATGTTCATCCTGAAAGAACTCAGAAAGTCAAGATGATGCCTGCACTTGTTCTGATCCAACCCACCCATTTTGATGCTTGGACATAGCCTCCAACATGACTTTTTAAACATTCCTATGGATGTTCTTGACCAACAGTTCCACATTACATATATGTACAATGAACATACTTTGTAAAAATAGCAAACAGGACTTTTGTAGGTCAATACATGCTTTTTCATGTTGTACTGGGAAAAAGGCGAACTCTGTTTCTGAGCAAGTTTTTTTAAAAAAGATAGTAGCCTAAAATATCTTGAAATTATTTTTTACATAGGGAGACTAGATTCTGTTTACAAAACTATTATATCCGTTTTATAAATCAATGATTAGCGAAAGCTACAAAGTAAATAGAAATATTCTGAAGACGTACTAGCCGAGATCCTGTTTTACAAACCATTTAAGAGTGTCTAAAGAAGCAGAGCAATTAATAATGTAATATCCATTAGATTAGTTTGCTGATCAATTAGATCGCTTAAACCAAATAAAAATGTATTTACAAAAATAAATTGAATGAACGATGCAATAAACAGATTCTCTCTGGTTGAGGCTTCTGCACTAGTTCAAAGCATGCTCCAGACCTGGCTTGACTAAATGCTGTTAGCGTGTGTTGAGAGCCAATTACTTCCCCCTCCCTCTGCCTTTTTATTTGATACAGGTGCAAATCTGTTTTTTTCTGGAAATGTCAAATGTAGACAGTTCATTCTCCAGTTGGCAGGAAATGTCATACCTTCCTGCCTCGTGGCTCAAGCAAATCTTTCAGTTTAAAGTAGCGATTTAGGAAAAAATAAAGCAAAGCAAAACAAACAGGCTGGTTTTGGAGACCAGCTAATCCCATGCCAGGTAGAGGGCGAAACAGACCTTTTCCCATTTGCCTCTCTACCATGGGACAAACTGTTGATGGTGGCATATAAATTTAATAAAAAAAAACTGCTCCTATGATATTCATCTCACCATCACCCAATACTACAAATGACTGTAAGTTACCCTTAGCTTTTCCAATATTAAAGCAACTTTCTTCCTTAAGCAGCCAATAAACAGGTACAGTTTTACCAATCTACAATCTGATCTGCTTTACCAAGCAGGCAGTATGCTATCAGGGGACCTCCAAGGGGAGGGATCAGCCTGGCATGTCACCTCCTCCCTTCTGAGGCAAACCCTGACTCACAGTTATATGGATCAGCACAAGAAAACCAACTCACCAGTGGTGGTATTGATGGTAAAGGCTCAGGTATGGGTGCAGGTGCTATTCCCTGCCCTGCCCTGCTCTGTCAGCACTTCTTTGGGATGATTTTGCACATACTTTTTTGCACATAGGGGAAGCATGCTAAATCTGTAATCAGAGAAACTCAAATTACACTAAAAGATGGGGTGCAGCAGGAGAAAGTGAGCCACTTTGGGCAATATCCTTATTCCTGTCATCTATTCATCTATTTGTCATGATCATTACTAATGACAGCAGTTTGTGATAGCTGGTGCCATGGGGAAAGGGCAGCCCTCTTTTCATTGGAAATGAGTAATGTCTTCACCAACTGCAAGCCAGACAGAGGCAATTTGAATTTATGCTGGTTTTCTATTGATTTATAAATGGAGAAGAGCTCTTTAACTGAGCCATGGGAAAGAACCCAATTTTAGCCTTACAGGCTTCCTCTGGGCCACTGTACTTAGTTGCAAGAATCTGCCCATAAACAAGGCAGCCTAGATCATTCTGCAGTTTCATTTAAAAATGCAACTTCTAGAGAGGTTCTGTATGACTTAGAAATTCCTTCCCCTTCCATTTGCTAGAGCAGCATGCAACCAATCTTAATAATATTGGGAAGTGAATCTGGTTGCAAAGCAGCCAGTATCATATTATTATACCTCCAGATGCTTTTAAGTGCAGTGAAGTGGTGGCACAAAACAGTTTGAGTGTTTCCCTTTTTAAAATAAACCACATTCTCTTGTACAGTTTCCTTGTACAACAGCATGTTTGTGGATGGGAAAGAACAGAGTTGAAAATTTATCTATTATTCTTTCATGGGAGCTCGAGATTATGATTGCTTTTGTTTATCCAGAAACTGCTGGAGTTGAGAGGTTGGGATAATTGTGGAATGGCATAGTTTGCATTCTTGTAGAAACATCCCAGGAAAAAAAAATGCTGACATAGCTGTTTAAAAAAACTCTACATGGATGTGTCTATGAAGGTACCAGGAATCAAGCTCAACTCAATGCAGTCTTTAGTGAATTGATCAGTTGGAGGCATGGGGCTCCAATTGGCAGATGGGGATCTCAGCATATTTGTCTTTTCTGAACATCTGTGATGAAAATCTCTACAAGTAATTTTCAAACTGCTGTAGGGTAACTTTAGTGAAAGGAACAGTAATGTAGAAGAACAAGTGAAAGTTCTTGTGACCCATTCATAAAGTTTTGCACCATCATGTGAGATGGCTATATGTTATAAACTTTCATTAACCAAATATCACACATTGGGCTATCAGATGCCCAATGGGACCTGAAATGGTTGTTGATTGCTGAATTTATAGAGAGTTTTCTTATTTCATATGATAATGTGATTACTCCCTCTCGAGACGATGTAATCTTGAGACCAAAATAATGTGTGGTGCGGTAAGGGTGGAGGCTGGAGAAGGATGAAAAGGGCATGGGATGAATATTTAATAGATCCTGGTCCAACCCTTTCCAACGTTCCAATTCAGGGATTTTAACAAGTCATTTAGCTGGTTTAATTATTTTCTTTCCTATTACTTACAATCAAAGGGAAGCTTGATCAAGAACAGAACCATCTTGAGAGAGAATGAAGTAATGAAAAGGCTTTCCATCATGATATCTCCTGCAAGCCATAGCCAAGGTGGTACTGATAGAATGTACCTTCATCCTATGAGTAGAGTTTCTATTGGATTAGTATGAGGGAGATAACTGAGAAATATCAGAGAATGTTGGAGGAGCTATATATCAGATATTAGCAAACCAAAGAAGTCTCAACATTTTGGCAAATCTCCTTAGCTTCTTTTAAAAATATAAATTTGGGTTCTATTTAAACTACTCATACTCATTAACAATGAAAGGCATACGATGACCATTTGAATAATATATCTTGATTGCCACAATAAAAGGAAATTCTGCAATAGTTTATTCCTTAGATTACTCATATAAACATTTTTCTCCATCTGTTGCCCTTTAAATCACAAGTCTCATCACCTATGGGAAGTGTATTCCAGAACATCTAAAAGGCATAGCACAAAAAAAGATTACTCTCATATATTCTCTTTGGATTTGTTTGTAGCATACATTGGAGCAGACAGAATTGTGTTAGTCCCCATTCTCATCTATTGTGGTTTGTTCCAAACACTGAGAAGTCCTACCTGAGTTGGAGATTTAAGATTTGCTGAAATCGTTAGGATAAAAGAAGTTGGACTATCTAGCTTTCCAGACTAAAAAAGGCAGGGATGAGTTTGGTTATATGATGCTCTAGGACAGATCGTGGGCCAAAGGGACTCAGTGCCCAGTCATAATTCCACTTCAGCATCAGTCCCCATTTTTTATTAAATGTAAGCTCTTTTCCTTTAGGCATTTAACTTTATGCCCTCCTTAAGCATAAAAGTTAGGCTTTTAAGAAGAGTCTGGACAGCTACTTGTCTGGAATTATGTAGGCTCTCCAGCTTGAGCAGGGGGTTGGACGAGAAGACCTCCAAGGTCCTTTCTGACTCTGCTATTCTGTTATATAACTTTCCTGCAATAGCAATAGCAATAGCAATAGCAGTAGACTTATATACCGCTTCATAGGCCTTTCAGGCCTCTCTAAGCGGTTTACAGAGAGTCAGCATATTGCCCCCAACAATCTGGGTCCTCATTTTACCCACCTCGGAAGGATGGAAGGCTGAGTCAACCCTGAGCCGGTGAGATTTGAACCGCTGACCTGCTGATCTAGCAGTAGCCTGCAGTGCTGCATTTAACCACTGTGCCACCTTGGCAATCTCCTGGCTCCATGCTACTGTGATCTATTTTATGCTTGGTGAAGAAACGATGGCTCTAAGGTACTTTTTTTCCCTGTGAATCATAGGAAATAACAGGTTTTTCTTTTTCTCAGTTAGAGCTGACTTCCCACTTCATATTTTTCAACTTCCTGCTCAAGATATCCCTCCCACCTGCTATCCTTGGGAATCATTGTGGCTTCCCATGCTCTCAATCTCAACTTCGCTTTTGGCTCTGTGTCAAAATATTTTTTTTCCTCCTTGTAGCCCTTGTCTGAGGGCCATGTGTATTTTCTTTCAGCATTCTGCTTGAGAACTGTGCTAAGGTATTTGGACTTGTACATATATATGGCTCTTATATACACCGAACATGGCGGGATACACCATATTCATGAATCTTCTTCTGTGGCTACTATTATGTCTGTATTGACTTGGCCACTGGGAAAAAGAAATGAGTTGGAACACTGCATACATAGAGGATATAGAGGTGTATTTCTTTCCCAAATGACAAATCCATATTTAGATTTAAGAGGCTTCTTTTAATCATTCTTAATTACCTTTTAAAAAATCTTTTTACTTTTTATCGAGAGATAGAAATCAATACTTTCAATAATTGCACAACCCAAGGCAAAATGTGTTGTTATCTATATGGTATTTGGATTTCTCAATCATTTTTGTAAGAGTGACAAAATAAATTCTCCTTCCTGAGATTTGTTTACTTTCTAGACCAGCAGCAATGATTTGTGGTTTTAACCACTGAACCGAGTAATTGGGAAAAGAGTGAAATGATTTTCTAAAATAATTTTCTTCTAAGAACCTTTGGCTTGAAGTTCTAATTCCTTTTGTTTTCTGCTGGACTCAGCAATCCCTACATTTTCTGAAAATGATCAGAAGCTTAGAGAAACCTGGGGTAAGATTAGCAGAGTGAAGTTGGTGGAGTTGTATTTAATCATGTAGAGAAGAACATGGATTGAATGCTAATGGAAGCAAGAATTTTCTATTAAATTCAGGCATGGGAATGTATAAAATCTCTGAGTCTCCCGAAGTAGAGGTGCAGATATTCAGATAGGCCAAACTGGTTGATGTTGGGCAAAATAGGATACTCCTAGGACAATCAGAGGTGTGATGGATTCATAGGAAGGTTGAAGTCCCATTTGTTCTGCCTATACATACACAAATTTGATCCAAAATTATACCAGTCCTAGGGATAGCATTATTACTCTTTTGCTAAGGCTAGGAATTATTTTGAACCATTTTCTAGGCCTGGCCACAGTTAACTCTCAGGCATTTTGTCCAACAAAGAAACCTCTTTTCTCTAAAAACAGAATTGCTTTGGACAAAAGGGAAAATGAAAAAGAGAAAGGAATAAGAGTTGTTATATCAAATATGAGTTTTTTTAAAAATTATAATACTACCACTGAGATGTTACCTGGTCTGGGTAAATGAAATATCTACAAGGAAACAAGCAAGCTCAGAGAGGACCAAGGATCCCTCATGTCAACCCTGAGCTACAAATATTCTTCTTTATTATAACAGATGTACAAAAATGAAGACATTTTGCAAAGAAAAAAAAGATGCAAACTTAAATTGATGAAATACAATCAAAATTAAAATAAAAATGCTTTAAATGTACAAGGCAGCTGGGACAAAATAAATGTGATAAAATTCCAGAAGAGCAAATATGGTATCCATATGTTTAAAAAGGCAGTCATGAATCATATGAATATTTTCTGATTCTTTCCCATCAGTAACATTGGTAGACTATTATTGAGGATAGAATATTATGTACCCAAAATACAAAATACAAGGATGTACTGTATATAATGGGCAAGCAAGACCAATCTGGCACTCAGCAGAGAGAGGCACTTATTTTAGGTAGGATGTATTGTGGAACATCATACCAGCTCTTTAACCATCTTCTTATCATAAGGTACTGTTTCATCATCAATGTTGTAAGATTCAGTGTCCATTTAGGTTATATTATATACGTGAAATAGAAAAGAAGATCTATATTCTTATAGAACCAATATTAGGTTCGTTCAGCAAAGTTGTTCTTATAGCCACCCCACTTTTTTTTACCAACCTAGTAAATGTCTGAAGTGGTGTATGGTTTTCTGCCTAGGCAGGGGGTTGGACTAGAAGACCTCCAAGGTACCTTTCTATTCTATTCTATTCTATTCTATTCTATTCTATTCTATTCTTACAGATATTTGTTTGTTTCTTAGATTTATATCTTGCCTCTCTTCCAAATGGCTTGAGCAGCAGAATGTAAGAAAACGGACTATATAATTCTGGACATTCTTTATATTTGGATTAAGAAGAATGTGGGTGGGAAACTCACAAAGGCCTTAACATATGCAAAAAGTCTTGTAAAATCCTGAAGTTAAATGGGAGATTGTATCCAACATAACTTCTGTCCAAAAATAGAGCTGGAAAAAAGCCAAAGAAGTCAATGAAAATAATAAGGGGTTCCGGACAGTTATTTTAGAATAAAAGGCTCAAATGTTTATGATCTTTAATTGGCGGTGGGGAACAAATGAAGGGGGACATGACTTTAGATCCAACATGGAATGGAGAAATGGGTAGGGAGATATTTTTTTCATTGAATCAAAATATTTGGGCCAGCCGACAAAGCTGATTAGAGATGAAAGCAAATATTCTTCACGCAGAACTTTATTTTGCTACCACATGATGTGATGGTCACTAACTTGCATTGCTTTAAAAGGTGTTTGATAAAACCATGAAAGGCAGGATTATCAAGGGCAATAGGCAATAGGTATTTTCAGAGTGGAGAAAGCATGCCTGAAATTGCACATTCAGTTGCAACAAACAATGGTAGAGAGCATCATGTTGGATGACCAATGTGAGATAGAAAATACTGGACTGAGATGACTCTTAGGTTGGTTCAGCAAAGTTGTTCTTATACCCCCCCACCTTTTACCAACCTTGTAAATGGTCTGAATGAATATTTTAATCTTAACAGGTTCATCAGCTAACCATGCACAGACTTTCATCTTAAGCATTTATCAATCTAGTATTAATTCATCCTTAAAACATGGAAATATATCTCTCCAAAATATCAGCCTACATTTCTGAAACATTATTATGATTGCACTAGTTCTGAACTGATACCAAATAATTTTCATTAGATATAATTTTGCCATATTGTACCCACACTCTTGGCTGCCAATTTGCTACAGAGCTCCTACAGTATTTGTCTTTTAGGTTGAATAACAGTAACTTTTCTCTTAAAATGTAAGTGTAAATGTCACACAATTAGACCATGTATATCCTTACACTGACATCATTATGATTCTAATTAAGTGAAATATATTGCTTGAAGAGGTGGGGAGTAAGGAGGAGAAGGAAAAATACTGTATATATTCAGAATGAAGTGGTTTACTTTAGTCTGCCAATTACAAGTTGATGTTACAACTTGTCAAAATAATATGCCTTCTGTCCAGCATTTCTCTCTAGACAATATTAACTTAATATTTTCTTCTAAGCAACTGAGACATGTGTAAGGTGTTATAAATCTTATGTTTGTAGCCATCCAGAGGTGTTAACATCATAATGGGGAAGCAGCTTAGATGTGACAGACATCTAAGTGCAGTATGTGTGCAAACATACTGTAGGTTACAGTTTCTTGCTATAGTTTAGTATTAGCCAAGGAGATTTAAAATGCAGTGTTCTGCCTTGGTCTATTCAAGGCAGCCCGTTCTATAATCTTGTATTTGTGCCTTCTGATTTGTTTTTATTGAATTTTCCAAAGAAAGTCAAAATTTTCAACTTTCTAGATTCTCTCAGGGACTTACAGTATAGCAGCCTTATTCGGGCATTCTAAATTTAAATTTATCTATATTCCTACACAGGATTTGGGATGAGCTCTATAACTGCATCCGGCTCTTCACAATCCTGTGCACAATTATAAATTCTGATGATCTGGGATTCTCAGCTGTGTACAGCACTGAAGCTGTGTTCACTCAGATGTATCTAGATTGCAGTCTTTTTCCAGACCTGCTAATTCAAGCTGGAAAGTGAAGGCTTGAGTGGATGGTTGCTCTCATAGGTCACCTTGGAGTTCAATTACTAAACTTCCCAAAAGAGTAGTAGTCGAATGCCCGGTATTGTAACTTTTAGTATAGTCTGGGAAGAATATCCTCAAATTTTCCGGGAATCACTCAAGATTTGTAAATAGCATTTCCTGCAACAGTGCCCCTTGAGTCTTAATAATTGCAACATTTTCATGAGTAAGAGGATATGTTGCACTTCTTTGTTGCTACTCTTCAGTTAACACAGTTATCAAGAAGTGGTACAATGAATCAGCCTGTTGCTTGCAGTGTTCACCCCGCAATTAATGCATCCATTTTAACTCATTTCTCATTAAACTATGGGTTTAAAACCTCTGAAAAGCCATATTTTCATACATACTCAAAAATAATTTCATAGTTTTTACAAACACATTCAAAAATATTTTTTTCTTGAAATCCAGGCTGCTTTAAACAGAGAGGGATTTAATGGCCAAGAGCTGGGCAAACCTTGTGTGTTGTAAAGTTTTTTTTATCCAGGAGAAAAAAGTCAGATCTCTTCAAACAGATTAAACCCCTCAAGCATTCCTAAGTAAGAACGTTGTTGGAAAAATACTTTTGCTTTCTGAAAGCAGCAAATGTATGGATTAGAAGGTCTACTAAGCTACACGATTCACTCTGAATTGGTATCTGATAGACAGATAGGTGGTATATAAATTTCAGAAACAAATCCTAAAGTATCTGCAAAGGGATTGGTATCGAGATCTTTGGAGGTGGCAAAGCACAGAGACCATTGTTCTATTAACTGTCTGCGCAATCTAATTTGCAATGTCATTTACTGAATTCATCTGTTTCTCTGTTTTAGTCTGGCAAAAAGCACTGCCTCATAGCTTGATAAGCAAGTTAATGGACAATGTTTCAAAATTACCAGCCTGATATTTTCAGTAACTGAGAACAACACCAGATAGGAAAAGGGAGTCTGTTAGGTCATTGTATGCCCGTGAATAACATGCATGTTGGCAGTGAAGGAACTTTTCAGAGGTCACACATACCCATTCATCCATGTCTGTTCTTTCTGTAGGTCTCTGTTTGTTTCACTCATGCAGGCATTCTTTGTCTGCCTTTGGAACCTCATTTTTGCTCTCCCTGTTATTCTGCTGATGACTTGTTTTTCCCTGCTGCTAACAGTAATTTGTTCCTTTGGCCCAGCAGATCCTTGGTCATTGACAAAACAGCAGGCTTTGGAGTTCCATGGACCATGGGCAAAATGAACATTTCCAGATTGTGGACTAATGACTGTGTCAGAAATGCTAGTAATCATTATTAAGAGCCGAGGTGGCGCACTGGTTAAATGCAGCATTGCAGGCTACTTCAGCTGACTGCAGTTCTGCAGTTCGGCTGTTCAAATCTCACTGGCTCAGGGTTGACTCAGCCTTCCATCCTTCCGAGGTGGGTAAAATGAGGACCCGGATTGTTGTTGGGGGCAATATGCTGACTCTGTAAACCGCTTAGAGAGGGGTGAAAACCCTATGAAGCGGTATATAAGTCTAACTGCTATTGCTATTGCTATTGCTACTGTAAAAACAATGATAACCCTGAGGCACTTAAAAAAGTTAAAGTCCTGTAATCTACTTCACTGAGAAGCACCTGCCACAAAAAATCTTTTGGCCTCAATAAAAAGAAACACCACCACAAATCTACAGCATTTGTTTTTTGAGTATCACAATTCTTCATTGTTTCAATGGACTAATACAGTTTTCTTCTGCAGATGGTATTCTGGATTATCACTATTTTTTTTATCTCTGTGTATTTAAATTGTAACAATATTATCATCAGTTCTTCTTTTCATTTCATTGGCATCAAATTCTATTTTTATTCTGCTTTACACCCTTCAATATAATGCGTCTATGACTGAACGTTACACCTCAAGACTCATCCAGGAAAGTCCCAAAGGTGCTTTTTCAGGAGGCAACTGGACTTTCAACTGAAGCTGGACTCAGTTGAAAGTCCAGTTGCCTCTTGAAAAAGCCCCTTTGGGATAATCATGACCCGGATGATTGAGAATTTCTAAAGACATCTAGGAAAGTGTTCCAAACTAGATGCATTAGGCTTATAAAGGTGTCATAAAAATCTTTGATTCTAATCAGGCCATATGATGTCCTTTGGTATGATCCCCAACAATGATCCTATTAGAGCCGAGGTGGTGCAGTGGTTAAATGCAGCACTGCAGGCTACTTCAGCTGACTGCAGTTCTGCAGTTCGGCTGTTCAAAACTCACCGGCTCAGGGTTGACTCAGCCTTCCATCCTTCCGAGGTGGGTAAAATGAGGACCCGGATTGTTGTTGGGGGCAATATGCTGACTCTGTAAACCGCTTAGAGAGGGCTGAAAGCCCTATGAAGCGGTATATAAGTTTAACTGCTATTGCTATTGCTATCATTGCTGGAAAATGACATTAAAGCACTGATGTAGAGATGGAAGAGTTCCTTTGCCTCCCCCCATTTTTTTTAAAAAAATCAACCACAGTAATTTTACAGTCAAATTTCCTACCGCTGGAAGTAAACTCTACTGGCACTGGGAATAAATTGTCCTGCACTTAATCAGGTTTGCTTCAAAGGAAATAGGTCTCATTTGAAGGATCTTGGCCATCAGAAAGGTTTACATTTTTCAATTTAATAGGCAGATCTTTTCCCACTCTCCAATGTGGAATTTATGTGAGTAAACTAAATATGCTTTGGGGAATGCTGCAAGTAACTGAAAGGCCCTATAAGCAGAGATGGAAAAAGCCTGTGCTCCAGCTGTTGCTGAACTCTGTGCATGCCAACAAGACAGAAGAAGCAGATGAAAGTTCTATGTAACAAAAAAACATAGGAGGATTCAACTCCTAAATTTAAAAAAAAAGAGGAATAAGGACCATTATATATTAACAATTCTTCAGAAAAGGCAGGCTGTTGCTTTGCTTGCTAGTGGATTGGCATACTTTGCATGCAGAAGGCTTGCCCGGGTCCAATCAGTGTTATCTTCCAGTTTGCCTAGAATAAGACTTGCCTGACAAATTCACCCGAGGAGCACTGTGACTGTCAACTGTTCTAAGCTACACTGCTCCATGGCCAGCCTCAATAGGGCGGATGATTCCTGACATGCTTTTGTGCTATTTCTGTCTGCGTGTCTGTCAAAGAGAGAGAAAGAGATACTGCAGATACAGAGGTGTCAAACTGACGGCCCATGGGCTGGATGTGTCACATGTAGGCCATGCCCACCCCAGCTCTGCGAATGGGAAAAACATCATGAAATATCATGTGACAGCAATGCCACGGGTTTGACGCCTGTGCTGCTGTAGTATAATGATGTCAAGAAGAATTGCGATCCTGCTGTTTGCAACATTAATACATAAATAAGCACCAAGTGTTTTCTTTTAATTTCAGCATTTCTGCTTCATTTTGTCCATACTATGTGTGCCAGTTTAAGCACAACAGATACTGTATATACAACAGTATATCAAAGATATTCCTCTAGTAACAAATTAGAGTGTTCCTCATTTGTAGTAGATTGTATACACCATTATCTTAAAAGTGGTTTTCCTTGTTGCCCTTCCCTAGCTTGCTTCTGATTTCAGGAACTGCAGTCACCTGACTTTCCTCAGAATAATGAATGACAAAGAATAACAGATCACAAAGCTGCCCTTGGATGAGGATGAAATAAGGGGGAAATAGTACTTTAACCACAATGCACTAAAAGGTATCTTAGGCCTATCTTAATAATTGCCTAAAAACACAGCTGGGAAAAAAAGATGCTGTTAGTGCCCATTTGGACTGTGATTGGGAGTGTGTCTATGCTTCTCTCATACATTCCCCCCACCCACACTCCAAATCAGATGGATGGCTGAGTCTCTTCAATAACACAGGATGCAGAGGTCTAGTCCTCTCCAGCCAACATTTGGCACTGAAAGCATCTCCGGGATACAATCATTCTACACATCTCTTCTCTCACTGGAATTGAATGAGTTGTTTACTTTTGCCTTCACTCTCAACATTATTTTCATATGCACTGATGCTGAAATTATGTTTAAGTGCCTTCATTGGCTAATGTATATAAACATTTGCATATATCTTTTACCCACACATTATCTATGCAGTCTTCTTTTAAAGCCATCCAGCTATTGTCAATCTACGAACTGGTCAAATAATTGTCCAGTCTATTTTTAAAAATATTCACTGAAACTTTCCACCCATTATTCTTATCCTGCCATCTGGTGCTTTGGAGAATAAGTCAATTCCCATTTCTTTGTGATAACCCCTCAAATAATAAAACAGCATTATCATTAACATGCTCTTGATGCAGCCCAGGACTACGTTGGCTTTTTTGGCAGCTGAGGCACATTGCTGGATCATACTTAAGTGGTAGACACCTAAATCTCTCTCACAATTATAGTTATTGAGGAAGGTACCATCTATTCTGTACCCATGCATCTGGTTTTGCCTATCTAAGTGCAGGACCTTACTTTTCTCATCACTGAACAGCATCTTGTTGGATAGGGCCCAATGCTCAAGTCTGTCAAGATCCTTCTGAATCTTAACTCTATCTTCCAAAGTATTAGCAATTCCCCTCAGCTTGGTGGCATCCACAACTTTAATGAGTTCCTCCTTTATCCCCTCATCTAATCATTTATGAAGATGTTGAAGAGCACAGGGTCCAAGACAGAAGCTTGAAGGATTCCACTGTGTGCTTCCCTCCAAGTAGATGTAGTTCCATTAAGGACTACATGCTGGGTGTGGTTGGACAGCCAGTTGTGAATCCATCTGGTGATGATGTTGTCTAGCCCGTATTTTTCTATCTTATCAAGAAGTAGACTGTAGTCTACTTTGTCAAATGCCTTACTGAAGCCCAAGCATATGATGTTCATAGCATATTGCTGTTCCACTAATTTAGTCATATTATTAAAGAAGGATATAAGATTTGTCTGCCATAATCTGTTTTTAATAAACCCCTGCTGCCTTGTTCATTTCTAGGTGGTCACAAATCCACTGCTTGATTATCTCTCCTAGAATTTTCCCAGGTATTAATCAGCCAATTAAAGCTGATTGGCATTGGCATCGACTACGCTTCTTATATTATTGTACAAATTGATCTCTTCTCCCTCATTCCTCCCATTTCCTTTCACATAACGTAATATAATTCAAGGCTAATTTATTAATAATCAGGCAGGTAGTCTGCTGCTTCATTCATATAATTTATATAGATGGGAAAACTTTTTCTCTGCGTGAGTTTGCTCCTTTGAATCTTTCCCACAACCACAGTAAAAGCTGGAAAGTCTGTTTTGAGATGGGTGACATGGAATACAAAAGGATTTTGTTCTTGACAAACATGGCACCACTGTATCAGCTGTATCACCACTCCACATCACCCCAAATGGGTTGCCACTATTTAAAAAATGAAAAGACCTTTCATAAGGAGATGTTCAACAAACCTATTAATGATTTAACTAACAGATACAGTTGGAAAATGCTATCCCTGTTATCTTCCATGACTCTTAAGCTGGGTGCATTGGGGTATAAAAGCAATCTACCCTGGATTTCAATGTTGTGCACTTCCTTGGAAAAATTGGCCAAAACAGACTATTGTAGCACAGATGGGAAGGAATGTTATTGGCTACCTCAAACTCTTGTAGCATATATTTGAAAATGATATGTTTAAAATGCATACACAGTAGGCTGCATGTCAGAAAAAAAATGACTTTCTGTACATCAGGGAGGTTTTCTACAAAATCTACATTTTGGAAAATGTTACACCCAGTATTCCATGGATCAGAAAAATTACAAACCATAACAAATGTGGATATTTTTTTCTCTGTCTCTAATGTATAAATGATTTCCTCCTTAGAAGATACTCTCTCTTTCTTGGCCTCACATGTGATTTCCTTCCTACTGTCAATCAACTTTGAGTAGGATTGCATGATTTTTCAATGCAGTATTTAATGTGCAGTTCCTTTGTAAATCAGCATGATTCCAGACTGAGATAACTAATGGGAATCATAAAGAAGCTGCAGTTGGCAACCTGTGCTTAGTAGTTCCAGCTGAAATAACTTCTCATTTAGATAATCCTACTTTTCATCATCCCTCTTCAACAGCCAGCCCAAATATTTATGTTTCAACAACTGCCAACTTCTCACAAATATATTTACACTCTACTTCTTTGACATCCACTTAGAATTAAAAAATAAGACAACATAACAAGATGATGGTAAAAACATATATCACAATTAAAATTAAAAATTGTAAATGATTTAGAAATGTTGCCAAAATTATTTCTTTTCACTCCAACAAGCAGTGATTTATGAGTTTATGGCACAAGAGAAATTAGCAAATATTTCTTTAAAGAAGCACTCTCGACAGTAACAAGTGTATTTTTAGATGCTTTTGAAAATGATGGAATGAATGTATTTGAATTCATTTCAGAAGCTGTCCCTTCCATCATATGATGTTAGGAAACTCATCTATTTTCACTTTTAAATTCTCCTCACTTTCTGAAACTCGAAATTTGTTTTGAATAGCACAACTGATTGGAGCTCGAAGCAATCAACGGGAAGCAATCCGTTTACCCAAGCTTTTTTTCGCAGAGTAATTTACAGCAAGAAGAGAATCACTTTGTTGTGCCTATTGTTCAATAATTGGGAATCAGAAATTATTACAAGTCTGTAGAAAATCACCTAGAGATCTACTGATGATAATCCCAGATCTGCTTTCTGCCCACCTTTGCTCAAAATTAAAACAAAGAAATTCAGAATAAGTTAGCTGGTACTAACTACTATTACCACCAACATTTTAGTTATCAAGATTGCGGAAGAGAACTTATATTTCTGTGTGCTCCAAAGTAGCACAAGTGTTCTGCTCAAAAGTTTGGCCATTTGTTGATATCATTACATGAAAGCTATTAAATTTCTGAGATGCACTATCTCCTCTTACCTTCCTCCTACTGTAGTTTTCAAAGTCCCTTCTCATCATTCCTTCTACTTTCTTCTATGAAAGGAAGATGGCAATAGAAAATATGGATGCAACCTACTAAACAGATCCATTATTCTCTATCTTGGAATCAGCATTATGACCAAGTTCAAGGACACTGTGCCGGGAAATTCTCTTAACATGCATCTTCATTGTTGCTAATTTATAACAACTGCTATAACAGATGATGTGCTTTCCAGCAATCCACAGCTAGGCAGTCTGTAAGCTTTTCTTAGGAATCCAAATATTTCCCATAATTTGTAATATGTGCCTGCAGATGTTCAGCTGGTGCGCTTCCAAAGAACACTAGTGGCTTAGAGATTCCTTACAGCAAGATTTATTATGTGCAAGAGGAAGGGGCTTCCAAACAGATGGTTTCTTTAATAATTAAAATAAAACACTAAATTTTAACTTGTTCCCTCCTCCCCTCCCTTCTTTCCACTTGGGTGGGGAAAATACTTTTATCCTGCTTCAACTATGACTTCTGACTTTGAGAATCTTGCTTGGTCAAAAGTTTGCTCACCAGGATACATGGGCTATAATCCCATGGAGTTTGAGGAAATTAAGTTTCCTGAAAGGATCTGCTGTATTTACCCACAAAGTGACAAGCTAAACGCAGGAGCCAGTCCAGAAATTAACTCTCTGCCTTGCTTCCTATTTAAAAGAAAAAAAAGAGAGCCATGCATCAATTGGAGACAGGAAAAAGGTATCACATTACCTGTGCAGAGAAGAGAAGGAATAAAAAAATCAGCTGCAAGTGATAGTCAGGCAGGTTACTCTCTCTCTCTCTTTCCCTCTCTTTCTCTCTCTTTGGAGGTGCCCTTTCTAAATTCGGTCTCTTTCAGCTGCTGAATTTCTACCGCCAGAGAAAGAAATTCCCCAGGCTGATAGCAAGAGTGATAACTGCCTCCAATTCTATTCCTACTTCCCTCCCACTTCTCCCCCACCCCCACATATCAAAGCAGCCAATGAGTTGGCTGGCTGATTTTTGCATATGTGAGTCAAAGAAGGAGTAGGCAGAGAGAGAATTTTCAAGGGCTGCATTCTATGTTTCTTTTCCAAGAAAGTGATGTCCATAGAATCCACTATCATCTTGAGGGCTAGAAAAAAATCTGCCTAAAATCCCAGAACAACATACTCGCAAGAGCAGCTTATTACCCAATGTGCATAATTGGGAAACAGCAAAAACACACCCAGTTTGCCCAAAGGCAGGGTCATATCTTGCCAGGCAGTAATACACATAATGGATATAAATACAAATAAGTGGGGACAGTAGGACACGGACAGTAGGCACAATGGTGCACTTTTGCATGCCCCTTACAGACCTCTTAGGAGTAGGGTGAGGTCAACAGTAGGCAGTCTAAGGTTAAAGTTATGGAGGTTTGGGGATGAAACCAGAGAATCAGGTACTGCATTCCGGGCATTGACCACCCTGTTGCTGAAGTCGTATTCTCTGCAATCGAGTTGGTTTGTTCGTGTTTTTTTGCGGTTGAAGATGAAGTAGTCATTGACAGGTAGGACATTGTAGCAGACAATTTTGAGTTGACCAGGATTTTCTTTGCTTGACAAGTATAGCAGGTTGTGGTAAGAATAATATAAAGGAAAAAGCTACTGTTACTGGGCCCCTATGAATAATTCATCAAAAGGAACAGTCAAAGAAAACAGGTTTGTTTTCTGAAACAACTTAGAGCACAGGTATTGGGCAATGAAAACAGTGACTTGTTCTTGCATAGGAAGAGGAAGTTCAAGTGCAGAGCTGAAGAGAAGGTACTCTCTTATTCTCAGCTCCATGTGGTCAGCTGCCCAGAGCCTATGTGCTTGGTGGTTCTGTTTCAGAGGTGGGTTGCTCCTGGTTCGGCCCGAATTGGGTGAACTGGTAGTAGCAGTGGTGGAGGCTCTGCCCACCTATCTGGAAGCATTTGTGCATCCGCAGAAGCGTCGTAGGTGCGTGGGAGCGCGCCCAAACCAGTAATAAAAAAATTGGCAACCCACCACTGTTCTGCTTCACCATTAAATCATCTTTCTAATCAGCTCCATGTTTCCAGTGTCTTTCTCTTGGCTTGGAACCAGATGGATATTTCTTCCAACATGTAGAATATACAGGCATATTGCTTTCCTGCTTGCATCCAGAGATTTACTAATATAACTCAATGGGTTAAAAGACAGTGAACTTTTCTCATGAGTTCTAAGTTGAATTATTTCTGTTAGAAAGTCAGTTAGACTTTCTTTTCTTTTCTTCATTACATTTCTACATCAACCATCTCACCTAAGTGACTCTTATATGGCCCAGAAATCTCATCTGTATCTCTGAAAACAAGCCAATGATAAACAAGAAATGCACCCACACCAGTGACATGCGGTGAGCTTCATGGCTGGTGAGTCAAGCGCAAAAGCCCCACTGAAGCCCCGGCGCCGCATCTGCCATAAAGCAAGACCAGGACTCGCTCTATGGCGGACGCGGCACAGGACTTTAAAGTCCTGCCGCCGGGGCCCTGCCGCCACTTTAAAGCCCTGCCGCCGGGGCCTGAGCGGCCATGATTCCCCCCTCCCCAGCCAGCCAGCTCACCCAGCCCATTCCTCCCCCTGCCACCGCTGTGTCCAACAGGCCAGGCATCTCGCATGTATGGCAGACATAAATGTGAGATGTCTGGCCTGTTTGACACAGCGGCGAGAACGTCCCTGCCGCTGCTGTGCTGCGCCGCCTCGCCCCCCCGAGAGAAACACACGTACACACACACACAACTTTTCAACTTCAGTGTTTTATTTCATTGGGATAATGCATATTTTAACAATTCATATAAAAAACAGATTTTTAAAAACTGTGGCAAAATGACACAACTGTTACATTAAATGCTCCCTTTTATGTCTGCAATTACATGATATGAACAGAGAGTATTTGAATCTGTGCAGCGCCCTCATGTGGGGTGGAACAGAACCTCACTCTCGTGTCTGAAACTATCGCAGGCTCTGAGTTGACTCGGTTCATCCAGGAGGACCAATAAATCCTTTTGGACAGGAAGAAGAGAGAGTTTTCTATGCCAGCAAACTTAAGTAAGAAGTTTCTCCTGGACTTTCATGAGTTCTTGTCTGCTTTTGGTCTTGGCTGGTCCCATAGATGTTGGTGCTCAATTCTTGGTTTTCCTCATGCTACTGAATTAACTCTGACACTTAAGAGAGTCCCAAACTGTGACAGAAGTGGCTTATAATTTTTTTTAAAAATGATTTTTCTACAAAATAAACCAGTCATTCCTAGTCTGGTGTTCTTCAGATGTTTGTTATTGTAATTTGGAGAACTCCCAAATTCTGTCTGTGTTTTGGATGTTGTAGTCCTCTACACCACTGAAAGCCAGTTTGGGAAGGCTGACATTTGTTCTTACTTCATGCAGTGCCAGGCACTGTTTGCAGATAAGGCTGATTATCAATGTCTAAGCTATGTTTTTTACAGCATAGATATTAACTGGTGATAACTCTTTTTTCAATGCCAGGCAATGGAATGTATTAGTAAGTTGGTAAAGCCTATTCATAAGGTCCAAAGGTTTATTCCCAGTGGCTGTTACTTGATCTTCATGTTTGAGTGAGCTACTGAGTTCTTTTTCCACTTTTAGCCCTTTTGCTTTCATTCCCACAACTTGCTTAGCATTTTAATGTTTTGTCCGTGATGAGCTTTAAAGTTTGAGTTTGAGTTTAATAAAATTTGTATGACGCCCACTCCCATTGGGACTCTGAAAGCTCTGAATGAGCTTTATAAAATATTTGCATGACTGCCTTCACTCACCATATGAGCCTGCTCTATTACCGGGGGTTTTCTTACGTGTTTCAACAATTCTTGAGGTTGGAGTCAAGTTCAGCCATACATTAAGACCCTCACAATCTGAAGGGTTAGGGCCCCCCCACACTTGTTAGGATTTTATTATACAGGCAACCCTTGATCTACAACCACAATTGAGTCCTAAATTTCTGTGGTTAAGCAAGACCATTGTTAAATGAGTTTTGCTCCATTTTATGATTTTTGGGGGCACAGTTATTAAGTGACAAAAAGGTGGTCACATTTTTCATAATATGGCCCTCAGCCTAGAGTTGATTCCAAGGCAGTAGCACAATAGCAGAGTATTAATTTTGATGTAATGAAGAAAGAAATCCCTCTCTTCGCTACAATTACTGCCTAAGTTTATAATTTTTATTGATTATCTGGTTTTATATTTTTCCTTGTGGAGAATTCTAATTGTAGACAGACTTGGTGTTATTTATATTGTCATTTGTTTCAGATTCAGAAGTAAACAAGGTTAATAAGCAAACAATTCAGAACGGGATTTTATCTGATATGGGAGGGAGAACGTCTATTCAGAATTTTTTGTCCAAGTGTAGAACTAATTTACTCAAAGGCGTAAAACAGGTACTCAAAGATGATGTGCAATCCTTGTAAGGCCTTTCTTTGGCTTTAACCAGAGCTATGTCCTTCTCTGAGACCCTTTGTTCTAACTTGATCTGATCTGCTTGTTTGGACAACAGAAAATATATTTTGAGCAGCAAGTAGACAGAGCACGAATCCATGAGTGCACTATTCATAGGGTACAATGCTGGTGTTTCATTTGTTGCTCCAGATAACAGGAATTTCTCTCCCCGAACTTGGAGGTGGGGAGGCTAAAAAGAAGTTGCCCATTTTTCAGAATGCTCAGCTTTGGGCAGGAGAGCTGATAAATTTTGAAATCTGCGGGGATGAAGGAGTAAGTCAGTTTTCCCTCAAAAGATCACTAGAAGATGCTATGACATACAAATATGGAAAACTATTTCAAAACTGGCAAACCATTTCTGTCCCCAAGGCTTTCTGCAGCTCTAGTTGGACTTTTAAGTAATGTAGTGTTTATGAAAGGATTTTCTCAAATAATCCTCTCAAAATCACTATTCAACATTATTCATATCCTTCATTATATTTTCTGGTAGTCCAAAATAATTGTGTGGTTAAAGGAAATTGAGTCATAAGGGCTTCCAACATACAAATATATTAGGGATCCAGATGAAGGCCCTATTTCTAGCTAGGCTGCAGCAAACAGGGTCTCAGCATTGCAGAAAGTTTTATATAAATGAGTTTCAGTGTTAGAAATGCCTGTTTGACTTCTTCTTTTTTAAAAACCATAAGCTTCAGCTTGACCTTTTGAATGTAAATTTTAATTTCTTTCAGTAAAATAATCCTCGCTTAAGTGACTCTGCCTTTAAGCTCCAAATCGCCTTAAGCCTCAGAGTGCCAGGTTTTGGTTGCCCAGTGAGCCACATATCTGGAGCTGCTATTGTGGCATTTTTTGTGCGATGAACACCTGCATGCCTAAATTCCCGCTACTATATAGTCAGATTGCTTAGTTTATCCAAATATAGCCAAGGTCGTTATAATAGGAAACTTCACCCTCTTCCTCTCTTTCATGACCACATCTGTGCTTCAAAAATGTGATGCAGAATCACGATGAAATTTTGGACTCAATCCATGAGAAAGCCTTTATTTGAGATTTGAGCAAACTGGCTTGACAATGGGAGTCTTGCTTTCACGAATAAATGCTATGGGGCCATTTCCCATCTATTGACTGATAGACTCTTCTAGTGTCCCCTAGTCATAGCTAAAGCCATAGAAAGCCCGTCTCTGTTACTGATGCTATATTGACTGATGGTGGAATGATAATTGAGCGATCCTGACTAGCAGGGGAATCTACTAAATCTGGTATGACAAACAAACATATTTGTTTGTGAGGATCATATAGAGGTAGTCCTTGACTTACGACCTCGTTGTTAAGCAAGGCAGTTAAGTGAATGTTGTCTCATTTAATGACCTCTCTTGACATAGTCGCTAAGTGAATTCCTACCGGTGTTAATAACATGGTTAATAACCAAGTTAATAACTGCTAATTGGATTTGGCTTCCACATTTAATTGCTCATCAGAAGATCACAAAAGGTGATCACGTGACCCCAACATTGCTACCATCATAAATATGTGCAAGTTGCCAAGCACCCAAATTTTGATCACATGGCTACCGGATGCAGCAATGATCATGTGAAAAGCAGCCATAAATCACTTTTTTCAAGGCCATTGTAACTTCAAACGGCTTTAGTTGAGGACTACCTACAGTACAGACTCAGTACTATTTGCTTATAAGTATTCAAACTTCATAAACAAATAATTACTGCCAAGTGCAATAAGTGCAGTTTTGTGTTATAGTTTGGTACTAACCATTGGTCAGTCATTTATCCATCTGTCTGGTCCCAGATGGCCATAATTCAAGACTAGACCTGATTTATTGAGTAGGTAATTATCTTACCTGCCTAACTAAGACTCTCCTTTCCCATCTTTCTTCCCGTTAAAGACCTAAAATAAACCTGCAGTGGTCAAAGATGTTGCTGAGAAAGTGAAGGGTAATTTATCACTACTTTTTTTTAATATATTCCTCTTCCACACCGTGGCACGACATAACCGCGGTAGACTAAAGCACGCTGACAACACCGCAGTGCTAAAACCACGATGTCAAAAGCGTGCCCACAACAGCGCGCCCACAACAGCGCGCCGACAACAGCACGCCGACAGAAGCGCGATTTAACTTAAGGTAAGGTTTAGGGTTAGGTTTAGGGTTAGGTTTAGGGTTAGGTTTAGGGTAGGTTTAGGGTAGGTTTAGCGTTAGGTTTAGGGTTAGGTTTAGGGTTATTTTTAGGGTTATGTTACAGCGCGCTTCTGTCGGCGCGCTGTTGTCGGTGCGCTGTTGTCGCGTGGTTTTGACTGTGCGGTTTTATCACAGCGCTTTAGTCACACGCGCTTTAGTCTACCGCAGTTTTGTGGTGGAACCCTTCCACACATCCCCACCCTATTCCAGTCCTGGTAAAAATAACACAGAGGGGCATGTAATGAGCAGTGAATGTATACTATATGTACATTTCTATGCAGTCATATATTTAACATTTCATCCTTTTGACACATTATAGTTATACTTAGTGATAAGCTTTGTGTCTTCTAGGGACTCTGAAAGGCATCTTCATCTTATGGATTCCTCATGCCTATTTAGATTCTTGCATCCCTAGGATTCTAGATTGTATAGGAGCTACTATATGTATGCCCTTATTGAACAAGGTATACTTCACAACATTTGTTTGGGAAAATTGTAGAGGAAAGCAAATGTACATTTTTCTGGAATTAGAAACAAGCAGTCATGTAAAACATACGTTCTTTCATCAAAAAGAACCAAGAATGGAATATATGTGCTGTGGCTTTTTAGAGACATTCAGCCCCAGCCTATACAATATGTTTATGCTGAAGCCAGCTCAAATCAAGATCAGCAAGGTTTATTGCAAGTAATATGTACAGTCCTTAAAACATCACTAGGATAGACGGAATAGGTTTATTACTGGTTCTGTATTTTTGTAGTCTTTGCTGTAAAATGCATTCAGCCATTGAATTTTGTTCTGGTTCATGGTTGCTGACCAGAGTACAGAAACCAGTAATATTTTACATCACTGCTTTGATGCCAATTTCAGAATTGGAATAATCTATGCAAAAGACAATACAGTAAGATTATGGCATCTTGCCTCTTATATAAAGTCTATCATTCATAATTTTCTCCAGACTGTAGCTATAATTGCTCAGTGAAATCACTGTGGTTGACTTGTTTTAATTGTTTGTCTGGAACTGATAGGCTGGTAATCAGGGCTCCCCTGTTGTTCCTGCACAATGTCATCTGGCTTGCAGATGTGCCCTGAAACATTAAGTTAAGTTGGGTAAAGTTTCATAGAAAAAAAAGGATTCCAACTTCAGGTAAGAACACAAAACAACATGAGCATCCAATCTGGCAATCAGAGGTTCCCCAGGATGGCTAACCACAGAGTAGAAGACATTCAGGCTCTGAATATAGCAGTCTTTCACCTCTAAACCAGAGGTGGTATTCAGCAGGTTCTGACCAGTTCTGGAGAACCAGTAGCAGAAATTTTGAGTAGTTCGAAGAACCAGTAAATACCACCTCTGACTGGCCTCACCTCATCTATTCTCTGCCTCCCAAGTCTCAGCTAATCGGGAGGGAATGGGGATTTTGCAGTATCCTTCCCCCTGCCACACCCACCAAACCATGCCAACCAAGCCAAGCCACGCCTACAAAGCCACGCCCACAGAACTTGTTTTTGTTTTGAAATCCCACCACTGCTCTAAACCTATAGAAAGTGATAGACTGCCTCAGAAGACAGAGGTTCTGTTTGGTTTCTGAATTGAAGAGTTGCCCTGCAACTGGTGATACCTTCAGTGCAGTGAACAAACCTGACTTAAAATTTCTACATCAGTGTTGCTAGTTATCTCAGCTTGTTCTGTCAACACATTCCAGAAGTAAGTGTTACATGAAAACATAATTTCTTTGGCTCCTGAATCAGCTGTCAGTTTGTAGGTGGCTTATTAAACTTATTTAAAAAGCTCCATCTGTTCCTTCATGCAAGAAGTATGCTGTAAGATAGTACCCTGGTCAGATTGATAAAAGTAAGTAAGAATCAAAGGTAGTAGTAGTAGAGAAAGTGAGATACCAGCAGGAAATAAGGTTAATGGGAAAGTACGGTGGCAGCTGGGCCATGTAAGGGATTGAGGGTCTTTTACCCCAAACTCTTAACTCTTGCCTATTACTACCTAAGCTTGGGAAATCCAAAGTGCAATTCTATTTTGTTAACATAATTAAATTTAGCAGTTGGAAACAATGGGGTTGTACAATGAGCCAGAATACATAGTTGTAGCTAATTGATTGGAGTGTGCTGGCTCCTGTGTGAGGCAATCTGCACTGTGATTGGTTGCTGTGAGTATGGAGATGAAGTTTCCCTTTCCCCCCCTTGTCTTTTTCTTCTGTGTGCCCTTTATGGTCTGCATTTTATTCATGATGCACCTCTTTGCCTGACTATTTTGTTTGCTGTAAAAGAGATGTAAAATATACTTATTCATACAAAACTACATGTTTGTGTCAGCATCTCTGACTTCATTTGCACACCTCCTGTTCAATTCCCTGACATATTTGGTTCATCCTTTCCCCATTTCTACAATGGCAACTTTGAGACTGAGGGAGCAGAACCATCATTTGAAAGTGCAACAATACAAATCACTTTTCTTCAAAAAAGAATGATCAAAATTAGTTGGTTTATTGTCAGGTTCTTTCCTCAGAGGAGGAAGGGGTTGATTTGTTTTTGTTTTGTATGGAGTTTCCTTGGGATTTGAGAATTTTATAATGTACCCAGAATGCTGCTCTTGTAACAGAAACAAGGTTGAGCCTTGTAATTCTCAAACTTTCTCTCCCAGAAGCTGGGACTAGCCCCAAGATTTCCATCCATCCATCCATCCATCCATCCATCCATCCATCCATCCATCCATCCATCATTTTATAAAGCTGCCCATCTAAAAAAAAAGTGCAATATAATATTAAAAACAATGATATGAAAACAATTTAAAATATTAATGTAATTAAAAAGCTCGGAGAGAACAATATAGATTTAACAACTCTGGAGCCACCTCAACAGTTTGACTCTTCCTTGGGGATCCCAGGCCTGATAGAATAGCTTTGAGGGACTTACAAAGTAACAGCTTAGAATGCACATATATTGGGGAACCTTTACCTATGATCATGTGTAAGACATGAGTGATAGAGGAGAGAAAGAAAAAATACAGCCAGCATCTTAAAGGAACCTCCCATTGAGAAATGTCCTTGAAAAGATAAAATTCTGATCAAACTACAGCATGATGAAGATTTGCTCCTATTTTAAAGTAAACCCTGTTATAAATAAGTGCCAATTTGCATACAACACACATGGACTGAGCTTGTATTGAGACAATAGACGTCAAAGACATTAATTAGCAGACACACAAAAACACAGCAGATTCTCTATTGCATTTCACAACTGTCATCATAGAGATTACATCTGTGCTTATTCTGCTACCTGGGAAATTCTTCTTTCTGCAAATTCCAGCTTTTATTTGAGCCGGAGGGAAGGTGAAAAATCTGAATGGTTTGCAGCATCTCTACTTTTGCTTGTTTTTTTTAAAAGACAAAGCATTTTCCTCTCTAATAGAAAAAAAAGAGGAGTGGGGGTGGAAGTTGGAGGGCTCTTCATGTTGCATATGCACCAACCCCATGTTCTTTAGCTGGAAGAGATCTATATTCAAATGTCTGAGCTTGCAGCTTCCCAGCTGGCGTGAGGTCCTATCAAGCAGGCTGCTCAATCTCTACAATTATTATTTTCTTTGCTGCTGATGTCTTGTAGACTCAAAGTAATATGTGTTAGATGCCAGCAATGGCCACATATTTGGAATTCCTGAGTAACCAAAATTTGCATCATGAATAAATGAAATTGCATATGCTGGAGTTATCGCCCTTCCTATTTCATCTACTGTGCATGTGTGGACTTGTTTAATTATTTGTTAAAAGTTACGTGCTTCTAGATGATATGCTTTGGCCCAAAAATGTCTGTCAGAAATTATGAATTGTTTGAATCTAGCTTGTAAAGAGTGCATATAAAATAGGAGTGTATAGGCTGATAATGATGTTTGCCCCAGAAAAAGTTGATAATGGAAGAACTAGGGTTTTTTTTAAAAATGTGTAACATTGTGAATGAATGCTATCCAGCAAGACAAAAGACAGCAGAAAAAGGAATGAGGCCATTCAGACACCCAGGAATGGATGAAAAAAGTGATTGGTTGGCATAAGCTTAAAGCTTTGTTTATTTGAAGTGCTTGCTTTAAGCTTAAATTATATATGTGCACAAATGGCAAAGAAAAAAAACCAGAATTGATTTGATTGCAATGAAGAGTGATAATTAGGGAAGACCTGATCGATTTATGTGTCTAATATATTGTAATATTTCTAGCAAAGCCAGCCTGAAGCAATTTATAATAAACCAATAAATAGGGATAATAAAAAGGTATGTGTACGAGCCAGACTATTGTTTGGTAATATCAACTGTAGATCTTGGGGAGAAATTAAACCTAAAGTGAAAGAAACATGTCTGCAACTTTTTTTTTTTATGTGAAGCATTTACATTAAGTATTTTGTTTTGCATGAAGTATTAGTGCCCTTTTATAAAGTTTTAGTGAGGCCACACCTGGAATACTGCATCCAAATTTTCATCACCACATTACAAAAAAAGATGCCGAGACTTTGGAAAAAGTGCAGAAAGATCGACTAAGATGCTTAAAGGCCTGGGGACAAAAACATGAGAAGAACAGTTGGAGGAATTGGGTATGGCCATTCTAGAGAAAAGAAGGATTAGATGTGACAAGATAGTAGTATTCCAGTATTTGAGAGGCTGCCAAAAGAAGAGGGAGGGGGATCAATTTGTTTTTCAAAGCATCAGAAGGCAAGGCAAGAAACAATGGATGGAAACTATGGTAACCAAGGAGAGAGGCAACCTGGAATTAAGGAGAAGCTTCCTAACATTGAGGATAACTAACCAGTGGAACAGTTGCCCTCAGAAGTTTTGGGTGCTTCATCATTGGAGGTTTTTAAAGAAAGGACGACTGGACAGCCACTTGTCTGAAATGATATAAGATCTTCTGCTTGAGCAGTGAGTTGGATTAGAAGACCTGCAAGATCCCTTTCACCTCCATTCTGATTGAAGTATAATGAGTGCAAGAAAAGAAAATATGAATCCTGCATGAAAAAAATATTAGAAGATAGATTAGCTTACCCACAAAATGAACAGAAAGTGGGAATAAGTAATGATTATGTTGAAGCTGCTTAAAATGGAAGAAAAATGTGGATGTTCCTCCAGTGTTATTGGTGTACAACATTTTACTATTTCCCTGCCTTTTGCATAAAGTTATTTATTGCGCAGTTATTTGCCCCAAAGAGGAACAATGTGATGGGGATTGTATGTATGATTTTTTGACTGATGTAATGTAAGAAGGGGCATGGATCTATGATGCTTCATCTGCAAAGTTGCCATTTAGCTCTAGGGCCAAAGACTTCTTTTCTTATTTGGAACCAGTGGAGGAATTCAGCCAGTTTGCACATATTTTGGAGAATGGATTGTTAACTTGCTAAGCAGTTCGGAGAACTGGTTGTTAGAAGAAAATCTCCTTTACAGGAAGGCGGGAAATCTCCTGTAAGGAAGGCGGGAAGGAAACATTCTGGTGTTGTTGCTAGCCTAATCTTTATTGCCCTGCTTAGAAGAAACTGCCTCTCCAGCTAACCCTTATTACATTCTGACAGCTAAGGTGAAGTGCCCATTGATGTGAGTGACGTTGAGTTGGCCATGCCCACCCAGTCACATGCCCACTGAGCCATGCCTACCCAGCTGGTCAACAAGGCAGAGAACTGGTTGTTAAATTATTTGAATCCCACCACTTTTTGGACCGAGTAAAGATCAGCCTCAAGATCTCAGTGGCAGTCTCAACTGCATGGATTAATCTCAAAGCTATGTTCTCATAAGACTGCTTCTGACTGTCACTGTTAACAGCTGTGGGTGCCAGGGACATTGCCTCCAGTTGTCTCCACTCTTGCCTTGTGGACTTCTGTCTCTCCAACAAGGATAGAGTCCCTTCCAATTTTTCTGCCATCCAGCAGTAGCACCAATCTCCTACTGCCACTTCCTTCTCTCTAAGTACCTTCAGCTCTAAAGGATAAATGTTTCATTGTGTTGCATATTGATCACCACACACACACACACACACACACACACACACACACACACACATATTTTTACTATGTAATATCTCAATTTTGACCAGGAAATCAGATTGAATTTGTTGCTTCTCATTACTAAACATGCATCTTCTTTCTGCCCTATCATTTTGTAATCAAGGAAGAACAGCTGTACCAAAAGTCATGGAACAACAGTGAAAATCTTCCCCCTCCACCCTGCCCAACTAAATCTGTATAGAATTGCATCTATAGACTCTACAATTGTGATAAATGCTTCCACTTCTTAAATGATAGGCAATGAAAAGAACCACAATTCAAATTTTAGCTCACGGGATGGAGATTGCATTAGGCAGCTGCCAATTTCCAAGGTTTGACCTGATTGAATCCAGCGGGTTGGAGCTAAAGATAATATGAGATGAGACAATAGGCAATTGGAAGACTAATTGTTTCTGGATAAATCATTCTCCTGTACAATATGCTCTAGATTTAGCAGTCTTTCAATCTGTAGCTATGCTCATCAAATTCCCAAAATGGCTATGTGTAATTCAAAATAAGAAATAACCATCTGTTTAATGATTTAATAGTATTAAGCCATTTGTCATAAAATGTATTCTCTCATTCCTTGGCAGCTGGAGAAACTTTGTTAAGGAGGAACATGCCCATATTTGTGGGAAAGGGGAGACAGAGATGCAATGATATGTAACCTGTGAAATGACCTTCCCTCTGAGATATGCCAGGCCTAATCTCTGATGCATCTTAAGTGGGTTTAAAATCCAATCATCTTATGCTGACCTTTGTCAGTCACTACTTCTGCAATATCTGCTTCATAATGGTTTGTATTTAGTTGTTTTACTTTTATTGTAAACCTCTTTGACATTGATGATGATGAGTACCAGAATGTAAACATTTTAAATAATTTAATAAATTATTAATGCCTACATTATTTATTTTATTTAGTTTCCATAGCTAAATGACAATTTCCTGTTTCTTCTCCAAGTTATTTAGCTTCTGATACTATATAGCACTGTTCCTTAAACTTTTTTCTCTCAGGATCCCTTCTCACTTTTAAAAATTATTGAGGATCCAAAAAGAGGTTGTTTTTCTTGGGGTGGGGGTGGGGGTGTATATTTCTTGATATCTACCATATTAAAAATTAAAATTGATGCATTCGCTGCCACTACCGTTTTTCATGACTGTTTAATATTTTATTATTTTTCAATGCAGGCTGGCAAATCATTTTGTGTGCTTGTACCACACTTTGAGAAATGCTTGGGTGTAAATAATCACAGATATCCCTGCAAAATGCAATTCCAATGGAGAAGTCTAATTTATACCCTCCTTCATGGCCCACAAACAACTAGAGAGAGACTGAGAAGAGAGAGAGAGAGAGAGACCCACAAACAGCGGAGTCCTTTATGATAACTATGTGTTTCTCCCCAGGAAAAGATATGAAAAATTGGATGAGTAGTCTGTTGCTGTTGCTGTGGAGTGACACTATGTTAAGTTGGTCCCAGAGGTGGTATTCAGCAGGTGCTGACCAGTTCTGGAGAACCGGTAGCAGAAATTTTGAGTAGTTTGGAGAACCGGTAAATACCACCTCTGACTGGCCCCGCCCCCATCTATTCTCTGCCTCCGGAGTCCCAGCTGACTGGGAGGGAATGGGGATTTTGCAGTAACCTTCCCCTGGAGTGGGGTGGGAATGGAGATTTTACAGTATCCTTCTCCTGCCACGCCCACTAAGCCATGCCCACAGAACTGATAGTAAAAAAAAATTGAATCCCACCAGTGGTTGGTCCTTCTGTAAGAAGTGACAAGTAAGTACTGAGGATAGATGATCAGCATTCGGTACAAACTATGCAGCATTTCTCAACCTTAGCAGCTTGAAGATATATGATCTGGGGAATTCTGGAAGTTGAGGTCCATGCATCTTTAAATTGCCAAAGCTTAGAAACACTAATTTGCAGGCTTTGGAATAATGATGCATTTTTAGTTATAAGAAATTGCACTTTCTTATAATAGTCACTCATGCCCTCGTTACCTCAAGACTGGATTACTGTAACGTGCTCTACATGGGGCTGCCCCTGAAGAGTGTTCGAAGACTACAGCTGGTCCAGAATGCAGCCGCGCGAGCGATATGGGGTGTATCCAGATACACCCATGTTACACCTATCCTCCGCGAGCTGCACTGGCTCCCCATTGGTCTCCGGACACGCTTCAAGGTGCTAATCGTTACTTTTAAAGTCCTACATGGTTTAGGACCTGGCTACCTGAGAGACTGCCTCCTGTCGCTTACCTCCCAACGACCAACAAGATCACACAGGTTGGGCCTCCTCCGGGTGATGTCCACCGGACAATGCTGGCTGACGGCTCCCCGGGGGAGGACCTTCTCTGTTGCTGTGCCGGCCCTGTGGAACGATCTACCCGCAGAGATCCGGATCCTTACCACTCTCCTGGCCTTCCGTAAAGCCATCAAGACCTGGCTGTTCCGGCAGGCCTGGGGCTGTTGATTGATATCCAGCCCCGCTTAGATGGAATGGATGATGTGGAATTTTAATATTGTATTTTCTATTTTTAAATTTTAAATGTTTCTGTCTTGTTGTGAGCCGCCCAGAGTCCCAATGGGAGTGGGCGGCATACAAATTTTATTAAACTTGAAACTTGAAACTTGAATACACCTTGCACCTTGCAATGCACTTTGAGCAGTTAGGACATCTTTTCCTGTAAGCTATAGTATATTTTAAGCTTATGTTTTCTATAACTCCTAAGGCACAAAACCTAGCCACATTTTCTAGGATGCGGGAAGAATATGTTTGGTACATATTCTTATCCTCACCTACCCGAATCACAAGTCTTTATATGAAGTGAGATACACTTGCATGCCATTGTTCAGAATATTTAGGCATTTGTTAAATTTTCTTTCTTTTCATTGGGAACTTAGGGCAAATTATGTAGTAGACCCTCCTCCAATTAAATCAGTATGAAATAGTTTATCCTGTGAAAGAACTGGCCCAAAGCTCCATGATTGAGAGGGCTCTTGAACCTGGTCTCCCCACTCCTGGTCCAACACCTTAATCACACTGTCTTTTGCAATCCAGAGGAAAGTGCCAGCAAAAAAAAAAATCAAGGTAAGACATTTTCAAAAATAATGTAAATGTTTAGAAACTTAATACTTTGAAAAACCAGCAACAACTGGGAGAACAGATCCTTCAGCAAATAGCATCAATCATGGTATATCCTAGTGTGCCAATGACGACTCAGGTATTGCTATTAGGCCTGTTTACTGATACTTCCATTACCACCAGGGGTGGGTTCCTGCCAGTTCTAATGTCTTCTATAGAAGAGGGTCCACAAATCTACCGTACCATTTAGAACCAGTTCCAGCTCCCTCTCCCCACCTGTCCGCACCACGCTTGCTCTGCCCGATGCTCACTGATTGGCTGGCTCACCAATCACCCCACCCGCCTCTAAGAGTCCTATCTAAACCTTAAAGTCTTAAAGCTGTCAAGTTTGAACACCCCTGGGTTTTTTTTCTAAAGGGTTAGGGGTGCAAGGGTCTTGTAACTTGACAGCTTTAAGACTTGCACACTTCGATGCCAGAGTTCCTGAGCCAACATGATTGGAGGAGGAATTCTGGCAGTTGAAGTCCACAAATCTTAAAGCTGTCAAGTTTGAACACCCTGGGGTTTTTTCCCCGAAAGGGTTAGGGGTGCAAGGGTCTTGTAACTTGACAGCTTTAAAACTTGTGTGTTTCAAATGCCAGAGTTTCTGAGCCAACATTTTGGTTGCTAAGCAAGAGCATTGTTAAGTGAGTTTCACCATATTTACAAGTTGGCCACGCCCACCCAGTCACATGACTGTCAAGCCACTCCCACTCAGTCACATGGCTGGCAAGCTACTCCCACCCGGTCACATGGCCAGCAAGCCACTCCCACAAAGCAGACCACACCTACAGAAGAGGTTCTAAAAAAATTTGAAACCCACCACTGATTACCACCTAAATGCATCTGGGTGTCATTTAAGCACCCATCCCTACAAGAATCTGGCTTTGCTCCTGAGATTCAGCCCTGATAAGATTTAACTTTCCTCTGGAATTTCCAGGTTTGGATTTTTATTTTTGCTCTGATATTTCATGGATATTATTTTTAAAAAAATACTGTTTGACATTAGACACATTTTCTTTTACTGCAGGTAAGATGCTTTTGTTCCCCTCCTAAGAGCGCAACAAAGAATAGAATTTTATGGAACTTGCATTGTTTCCCATTTATTTTGAAAGTTGACCAGCAGACTGAATTCTGTGTGTTCTCAAGAGAGAGAACACAGAGAGGGGGGGAGGGAGGGAGGGAGAAAGAGAGATGGGCAATCTCTTCCTGTGGACAATGATTGATATGGCAGAGAGAGGAAAACAAATAAGAGTGAAATGACCAGAATAAGAGCACAGAACAAAACAGCAAGCAAAGAAAGACAAAAAGGAGAAAGCATTATGAACAGAGATGATGAAATTGGTAGATTTACATTCACACTTCTCCGAGTTAGAAGGCCTATCTTGGAATTAGTTGCAGTGGGAAGTCAGTGGAAATTGCAAAGAAACAAAAGTCACATTCATCCCGATTTCTCTAAATATTTTCTATCCCACATTGTGAAATAATCAGTGGTGGGGTCAGTGAAGCAAACTGGTCGTTTTCTTTTTGCATCCCAGTGCTTCTCCAGTTCTTCTCTGCAATTGATTTCTCAACAAGCTAAGAAAAAAAAAGATTCCTGCTATACTACTGTTCTTGTTTTTGAATAAGTACTTTCTGCAGGATTTAACTTTAGACTATGTAGAAACAGAGCGCGGTAAAGAAATATCCATGTTCCAAGTAAGTGAGTGGAAATCGATGTCTGAGATTGAGTAGTCACTGAACCTGGGAGTATGTGCTGACATCAAACATTTGGCATTCCTACGACCTTGTCTATAAATGGTTATGTTCCATTAAGAGCTACAGTAAATACAGATAAGATTAGGCTGTCTAGTTCTTCAGCCCCACCCTTGTCTCATTTCTGAAACTTGCTCTCAAAGGTTGCAAGGTGTTTATTTATGGGTATATGTATGTGTGTGACTGTGAGCATTTTATCAACATTTAGGCAATTGTGTTGCTTAAACATTATTACATAAGAATCAATTGACCATGCTGCAAAACAATACAAACCTTTTCCATATGAACAGAAAAAGCGCACTAGTTGGGTTCAGTTCAGTGATTCATTGATCCTACTTCCTATGAGCTTGGTTTGGAGTTTTGATCTGAAGGAAATTTGAATTTTGTGAATGAAGGTTGTTATATATGATGAAGGGGGAGCTTTGCTTAGATTTGTCTTGTGTGCTAGTTGCACCCATTCTTGGCCTGGGGGCCTCAGGTCACTGTCACTCACGCCTTGGTCACTTCATGACTGATTTACCACAATGTGCTCCACATGGGGCTGCCCTTGAAGAACACTTGGAAGCTTCAACTGGTTTAGAAGTTAGTGGCATGCATAGTTTGGAGTGTTCTAAAGTTTGCCTGTGTGATAGCAGTGCTGTGCAAACTACATTGGCTTCCAAGGACAAATTAAAATGACAGGTTATCAGCTTTAAAGCCACGCATGGCAAAGGGCCAGGTTATTTGTAGGACTGTCTAATGTCCAAGTGTTCCTACTTGTTTCACCAGATGCAATTGGGTAAATCCTCTCTGCTAAACAGTGTCATCTTATGGGTCTGAGGAGACATCCCTTTTCTGTTACTGTCAGCTGCGACTTCATTTAGTAATCAGGAAAGAAACCACTCAACTCCATTTGTTTGAAATCAACTATACTTTTGCTAATTATAAATGAACAGTAGCAAAGCTAAGCTGAATCTGGTTAATTAGGCGCGAAAGCAAATAATATCATGTATAATTCAATCCCCTCCCCTTGGCACCCCAGTCCATAGTCCAATTATAATGCACCCAACTGTCAGGTGGGAGATAACTTCAAAATACATCACCAGGGTGGAATGCTGGGCAGTTAACCTTGGCGGGAAACTCCCTTCCTCCACATGCGCAGTAAGATGGTCAGGTCAGTGTCTAGAATCTTCCTCCAGCACATCATGATTCCCCTCCCAAATACCATGTTCCCCCTTCCCCATTTCAATGGCAGCCGAAGCAGCAGCAAAGCAGAGGCTGACAGTTACAGTGCTCACCCCATGGTAGACTATTAAGACCTGACTTTTTCTCCAGGCGTTATAGCCAGGATATTAGAGGAACCCAGAATACCTATGTTGCTTTGTGAGTTTGTTATATAGTGCCCTGGTTCTCTTTTGTATTGGATTATTATATATTATGTTTGGTTGGTTGGGTGTGTGTTTCTTTTGATACTGTTTTTCATATAAATTGTTCTCTGGGCAGAAAACAATGATATTAGAATTATAACTCTTATAAATAATTACATTTATAGAGCCACCCAACTCAATTGATTCGAAGTAACAGAATAAATTACAACCATTAAAAAAAAATAGGATAGCCATACCAGAATAAAAAGAACAGAAATAAAAAAGAATAAGATGAGATCATGTTATTCTTGTGCTCAAAGCATCCATCATATCAAATATCATGTGATCAAAGCATCTATCATATCAGCTGAAACCTGGGGGAACGGCCAGGTCTCAAGGGTCCCTTAAGGGGTCAAGGAACACCCCTTAACCTCTGGGAGAATACCATTCCAGAAATCACAAAAGAGATGGTATTGATCAAATGACATTGTTTTAAGGAAAAATCATTGAGAATATACAGCATATGTTAGAAGTAAACTCGGGAACAAAGATGGTCAACTAACAGATATATTCAATAAAGTGAAGGCAATCTGCTCATCCAGACACATTAATTTTTCACAATTATAGGGAACATGAACACAAACCAGACTTTGCCTGTTGGAAAGGGCTCTTGCTGCTGTAGCTTCAGTCTATTGTAGGAATCAAAATATCCTTTCAGTTTTGTGCATAAAGTATATAAAGCATATGCTGCTGACAACATATATAACATCGAAGTTCCATTTATTTCAAGTTCTTTATCCATTAACCCTAAAATATGGTTTTATCTTTAAATTAACTTTAAAAATCTTTTATATTAAGATGTGAATCCTAATTCAATATTTCTTTGCCTTGTCACATGAACATCATAAATGGTAAAAAGTTTCATTTTTACATTTATATTTCCAGTGTTCATTAGAAGTACCTTAAATACATTCTTGACAATTTTCCATTGATACCCATACTACATCTTCTTATACAAATTTTCTTTTAAATTTAATGTAAAGTTTAACCCTTTCATCTACACATTATCTAATTGTTTAAGCATTATATTATATTCAAAATTCTTTGCACATTGAATCATACAATGCTTTATACACTCATTCTCCAAGTTCAATTTCAATAGCAATTTTTAAACCTTATCATTAATATGTTCATCACTACCACACAACAGAGTTTCCAATTCATTTTTTACAAAACCAAATCCATAACTTTTAAAATCTAAATTAAATCTTTCTTTTAATTGTAAATATGAAAACCAATGGCAAACACACCCTTCTAATTCAAATTCCTCTTTAGATTTAAGAATAGGGTCACCACAATTGAGTGATTCTGTTTCCTGACCTGTTCTACCTTGAAGGGTTGACAATATCCAGATAAACAATAAATGTAAAGATACAGAAAACTCTAATTTTACAATATTTAGTAGTCAAACTGAATTTTTTTTAAATGTTGCCATGACAAGCTTAAATTTGTTACCATATTTATATTGCAAAGCTGCAAAAAGTACAGTATAAATGTATTGAGATTGTTAGGGTTACTTACTCTCCAATAAAGAAGTTAAGCTTCTCAGATATAATCAGTGTAATTGATTCATTGATTTAAGCCTTTTCCTGAGTCAAATTCTGTTGTAGAAGGATAGAATATAAATCAGAAGTGGGTTGTTGTCAGTTCAGCTGAACCGGTAGTGGAATTCAGGCCTGCACATGCGTGCAGAACAATTTACATTGAATAGTGCACACGCGCACGTTGTGCGTGGGTTGTGAACCAGCAGTAATGCTGGCAGCAACCCACTCCTAATATAAATAATCTACTAAAGCATGCATCAACACTAAAATTTTCATTTATGTAAAAAGGAAATAACTTTAAATGTAGTTAATTGGATAAACTGCTAATCAGTATTTTTGCTATGTTCTCTAGCAGTGGAATAGGAGTCCCATGAGGGAATACAACCTACAAATCCATCTTTTTCTTGTTTTAATTGAGCTCTGAAATCCAGTTGGCACCTGCTTTATAGTAGGCCCGTGGGATGTGGCTTGGAGCTACAAGTTAAGGCTTGAGGTACTTGGCATCTGAATGGCAAATGATTCTCTAGGGGATGAAGACACAATGCGGTTCCTTTTGATAAAGTACTTTGTGTCACTTTTTAATAGCTGGAAGCCTCCTCTGGTGTTTTTAGTAGTTGACTTCCAACTAATGGAAGTTTCTATTGGCAATCCCATGTTGCACACCGAAGCCACTCAACCCCAAAAATAAGAGAATATTCAGTCACACCTTCAGAAAAATCAGGATAAGTAATATGGGAAAATGCCGAGAGGATCTCCAAAACTGACTGAAACAACACAGTTTGCTTCAGTTTTAGAAGTAAGGAACCACGGCTATTTTGCAGATAGCTCAAGGAACTTTTATGAGAATGAAACATTTGTTCAAAGCTTCATTCAGCCTCAATGAAG
This sequence comes from Thamnophis sirtalis, assembly GCF_051295495.1. Taxonomy (NCBI): domain Eukaryota; kingdom Metazoa; phylum Chordata; class Lepidosauria; order Squamata; family Natricidae; genus Thamnophis; species Thamnophis sirtalis. The sequence continues at coordinate 83,092,508 of NW_028261383.1, forward strand.
GCCATAACCACAGATCTAAACTAATCTGGATAGACCTCTTTTAGCAATAATGTAATGTGCAGGGCTTCAAAAAAGTAGGCAGTATTGACCCATATTTGTAAAAAAAAAATGTACCCTTTTGTTCCTAATAAAGCTGGTTGATGGTCTTTGAGAGATGACATACGTTAAGACAGTAGGGCTATTCTGTTTATTATCAATACGATCAACCTGACAACATGAACAAATGTCCAAAATCACATACAGTGCAAGGGGTGTAGCCCTGTTGTGTTCTGTGGCATTCTCGCCAGCTAAAATGACTAGGATTGCAGCCTAAGCCTTGTTTGCAATCTGATATAAGAGTTTTGTTTTTGTTTCTCAAAACACTGAGAATAATACAGAGCTTTTAGGAAACTGGGAGATGCTCTCTTCAATTCAAACTACATACTACATTAAATACAAATTCACACTAGCTGTGTGAACGATGAACCCTTCAGGAGGTTTTTAAATTCAATTTTTATTAAATTCCAGCAGAAGATAAAATACAAGAATACGAAAAAGAGGGGCTGGGGAAAGAGGAGATTAAAGAAAATATAAAATCAGAATTGCAAAGGGAAAGAAATGCCTTCATGACATAGGTCCAGCTCACCTGAGGAAGTGCCTCATCCCAATTATATTGTCCAGTCCTACCTGGTGAGCAGGACAGATATGTTGCAGATCCCCAAGAATTCTGCCTGGAAGAGAACCTTCTCTGCCATTGCCTCCACCCTTTGGAACACCTGACCCCAGAAGTGAAGTGGTTCCCCACTTTTATAGCCTTCAGAGTGTTAAGACTTGGCTCTGCCATTTGGAATGGGGGTTGATGAATGCTAGGCAACCTGATGGAAGATTGGTTTCCTGCAGGTATTCTTTTCCCCTCTTTAATTTTTAATATCGAAACTCTACATTTTAATTCTGTTTTTAAGTTTGTTCTTATTTACATGTTCATATTATGACATGTTTTAGTGTAAGCCACCCAGAATCACTTAGTAACGTGAACAGTGTAGAACTGTGATGAATAAATAAAATAAGGAAAGAACAAAATGAACAAAAAGGGCAAAAAAGAGGAACAACTTCTAACTTTCTTCAGTACAGATATAAAGTACATTAACCTCTTACTCGAAAGTCAAAAAAGGCACAATATTTCTACAATCATATACAGCTCTAATTTTCAAATCCCAAAACTAAAATTTCTTTCAGATTCTAGCAAGTTTCCAAGTAGACTCAAAGTGAGCCAAAGACTTTTCTTAAATCAGAATACTCAGTTTTATCCCTCCAATTAGTTTTCATTTAGACTTATGTCAGCATTTTATAATATTTTGTTCCAGCATTTCCAGGTTGTAGCCTCCTATAGTTAAGGAGGTATAGACATTTCACATTGGGATTTAAAGGAAATGCCTAAAAATGGTTAGCTATATTCACTCAGTATCTAAATCCAAACTCTGAACGATTTTTTTCCACTGTATTTGTCTAAAGCCCCCTGTTTTTTCTCCTTTCCCACTTTTACTGGATGCCTGAAAGAGTAGCAGTACATATAAACCTGTCCTAAAGGTGCTTTTCCCAAAGGCAACTGGACTTTCCCCCCCTTTAGAAATGTTTCACTTCTCATCCAAGAACTAAAGAAGTTTCTTGAATGAAAAGCAAAATGTTTTCAAAGAAAGAAAGAAAACAAAACACCCTTGGAACGACTGTGACCTGGATACTCGGGAATCTCCACAGACAGAACATACAGAAGCAACATGGCCTGCTAATCCCAAATTTGTAGAGCAGATATGCTGCAGCTGAAAATCTTGGTGGGTTGAAAACAGAAATGCCCTTGCTATGAAAGCTCACAATGCGGAAATGGAAGTATAATTATTTTTTTCTCATATCACTCTCAACAAAAAAAATGTTTCCCTTCTCTCTGCTATTTCCTCTGAAAGAGAAGCAGCTGTTTTTTGCATCTTGGAGCGAAGGGAAAGGACGCGACAAACGGGTATGCAAAACAGCAACCTTTATTGAGAACAGAGTGACTACGATTCAACGTGGCGTGGTTCGCGCCAAACATTTATACCTCCGGGTTTGAACGAGGAGCCAATGGGGCGTCGAGTAGCTCGACCAATCAGGGCGAGGATTGAACCGGCTCCGCCCGGGAACCAATCAGAAGGGAGTCCTTTATTCCCGCGCTTGTATTTCCCGCGCTAGTATTCAACACCCCTCCCCCCCCTAGTCAAAGAGTTCCCTTAGGAAGGGCAAACATAGTCTTGTAAGTAGGTGGGACGGTGACGTTCTCGTCCCGACCTTCGTGGCTCCCCGGCGGTTGTTGTCGGGGGGGGGGGGGAACCGCCGGCGGAGGTGTGTCCGTGGCGGGGCGGTGAATCTGCGACGCGGCCCCGTGAGATGGCGCTGGCCCCGGGCCCCGTGCCCGATGTCCATTTGTCCGGGGTGGCGTCTCCGTGGCAGCAGGAGTGTCCGACAGTGGCCCCGTGCAGTCTGGTTGGGGTGTAGGTTCAGAGTCTCGATAAGGGCTTCGAGGAAGGGAGTAGCCGGGTGAGGCGCGTTTGTCCGAAAGGTTCGCATCGGCTTGTCCCCCGTTCCCCGGGTGGAGGCGGTCCGTTGGGAGGAAGGTCATCGAGGGTGGCTCATGCTGAGAGCGGGTGTCTGAGAGGCTCGGGCCGTCTGTTTCCGCGGGGAGGCGTCGCCTTAACTGGTCCACGTGGCGCCTCCATTGTGTTCCGTCGGCCAGGCCGACCCTGAAGGAACAGGGGCCCGTCAAAGCTGTGATGGTTGCGGGAACCCACCGTGGATCCCCAGAAAAGGAGCGGGCCCATACAGGATCCCCTAACTTAAATGCGTGGGAAGGGAGGGCCCCCAGGTTGCTCGGCAGATCCCCTGCGTAAAGTGGATGGAGCCTGTCTAGGGGGGTTCGCAATCTCCTACCCATCAAGAGCTCCGCGGGGCTTTTATTAGTCGTTGGGCAGGGTATGGAGTGCTGGCTCAAGAGGTAAGCCGCCACTCTTTCTTGCCAGTCGCCCTGGTCCATGTGGCCCAAAGCTTCTTTGGCTGAGCGAACTGCGCGCTCCGCCCGGCCGTTACTAGCTGGGTGATAAGGGGCTGTGGCTGCGTGTCTGATTCCTTGTTCGGCCAGGAATTCTTGGAACGTGGTGGAGGTAAACTGGGGCCCATTATCTGAGACTATCACATCCGGTAACCCATGGGTGGCGAACATCTTACGAAGGGCCCTCACTGTACTCTCTGCTGTGGTTGAGGTCATGATTACCAGCTCCACCCACTTGGAGTAAGCATCGACTACTATCATGAAGTTTCGGCCGTGGAAGGGGCCGGCAAAGTCAATGTGTAAACGGGACCATGGGCCTCTAGGGATTTCCCACTCACGAGGGGCGGCTGTGGGGGGATTCGGCCTAGAGTTTTGGCAGATCCTGCATCGGCCTACGTAGTCTGCAATTTCCGAATCTAGCAAGGGCCACCACACATAGCTACGGGCTAAGGCTTTCATTCGCGCTATGCCTGGGTGGTTTTTGTGGAGTGCGGGCAGGATTCGTGCCCGCAGGGCTGTGGGGATCACTACCCTATCCCCCCAGACAAGACAACCCCCGTGAAGGGCGAGTTCGGCTTGTCGTGCTTTAAATGGTCGGAATCCTTCCGCTACCTTTTCCGCGGGCCAACCCCTCAAAACCCATGAAGCTACTTGGGATAGGACGGGGTCAGCCTTTGTGCAAGCTGCGACGTCCGCGGCAGAGACGGGGAGGTCGGATTCGGCGATGGACAAAATAGAGAGAGCGGGCACGTGGGCTGTGTCCGTCTCTGGCAAAGGGCAACGGCTCAGGGCGTCTGCGTGCCCTAGCTGCTTACCCGGACGGTATAACAGCGTATACGAATACGCCGTTAGGAACTCCGTCCAGCGTGTCATGCGGGGAGACAAAATGGGGGGGGGGTTGGCTTGTCGCCTGCCAGTAGCCCCAGGAGCGGCTTGTGATCCGTGACAAGGGTGAAATTCCTACCATAGAGGTAGTCATGGAACCGCTTAATGCCGGACACTGCAGCCAGGGCTTCTTTATCGATTTGGCTGTAGTTCCGCTCCGTGGAGGAGAGTGTCCGGGAATAGAAAGCTATGGGGGCCTCTGAGCCGTTCGGGAGGGCATGGCTCAGGACCGCCCCTATGCCATAGGGAGAGGCGTCGCAAGTCAGGACTAGGGGCATCCTATCGCTATATTGAATTAGGACTGCCGACAAGGTCAAAATGTCTTTTATAGCCGCGAACGCGTGCGCTTCACGGCTACCCCATTGCCAGGCCGCTGACCGGTCAAGCAGTCGGTGTAGCGGCTCAGCTAGCGACGCCTTGTGGGGAATAAAAGGGGCGTAGAAGTTTAAAAGCCCCAGGAACGCCTGCAATTCCGCCCTAGAGGTGGGTGCAGGTGCGTTTTTGATGGCGGCAACTTTGGAAGGAGTGGGGTGGATGCCTTGGGCATCGATGAGGAACCCCAAGAATTCTACTTTGGGAACAGCAATTTCGCATTTGCTGCGCTTTAGTTTCAGTCCTGCCTCCCTAAAACGTGTGAGAACCTCCCGCAGTATTTTCAGGAGTTCCGAGTGGCTGGGGGCTGCGACCAGGACGTCGTCGAAGTAGGGAACGACGCCTGGGAGCCCGTGGAGCAACCGCTCCATGAGGCTCTGAAAAATCCCCGGGGCAACCGAAACGCCGAATTGGAGGCGGCGGCAACGGAAGGCCCCGCGGTGGGTGACGATGGTCTGGGCTGTAGCCGCATCGTCGTCTACGGGAAGCTGCTGGTAGGCCTGTGCCATATCTAGCTTGGCGAAAATGCGGCCTTGCCCTAAGGAGTGGAGTAGGTGTTGCACTACGGGAACCGGATATGGATTTGCCTGCAGGGCCAAATTGATGGTCGACTTATAGTCGGCACATATTCTCACCGATCCGTCGGGTTTGACCGGGAGGACTATGGGGGTTTCCCAACGGGCGTGATCTACGGGCTCGATTACCCCCTGCTCTATAAGCTTATCAAGTTCAGCGTCTACCTTTGCTCTCAATGCGAAGGGGACCCTGCGTGCCTTCAGCCTAATGGGAGCGACCTGGGGATCGAGGCAGAGGGAAATGGGGGTGCCCTTATAACAGCCCAGTTTCCCATCGAACACATCTGCGAACTCATCTAGAACGCTATCTACGGTGAGGGGGACTACCCTGTGCACCCCCTCTATGGTGAGGCCCAAAGCGGGAAACCAATCCAACCCGAGGAGAGCCGGCAGATCATTCCTGACGATTAGAACTGGGAGTTTCCCCTTAAAGTCTCCGTATTCCACCTGGATGTGGAATATTCCTGCCGTGGGAATCCCATTTCCCTGGTAGTCTAGGAGGGAGACCCCGACGGGGCGCAAATGGCTCTGGGGAACCCCGGGACAAAGGCGGGAAAACAGGGCCCAAGATAGGAGAGAACGGGAAGACCCGGAGTCCACCTCCATTCGACAAAGCTGACCTTCGAGTCGGACGGCGGTGCTGATTTTGCGATCGCCGGCGGGAACGTGGGAAGCCTGGTAGACCACGCAGTCGGCGCTGGAGGGCTGGTAGGTTGAGTGGCAGTCCTCAGCTCGCCTCGCAGGACGTGGCTGTTGGCGGCGTTGCGGTGCCTGGCGCTGGTCGCTGGGCTGCATGAACGATGGGGCTGGCACGAGAGCCCGGCAGACCCTGGCGAGGTGTCCTTCTCCTCGGCAGCGGCGGCAAACGGCGGAACGGAACGGGCAGGATGCGCGGCTGTGGCGGCCGCCGCATCCGCGGCAAGGTGCGTTTGAGACTGGCTGAGCGGGCGTCGGTGGTTGCTGGTGTGGCCTCCGCTTCGGCTGCGTCCTCATTTGTCCGACGGTTTCCTCCTCCTCGTCTTCAGCAGGAGAGAGGTCGTCGACGAGGTTCGTCTGGGTGGAAGGCCCCGCGGCGGTTTGCGCGGGGGTTTTCAGCTGGAGGCGTTCGATGTCGGCCGTGGATTGTTCGGAGACCTCCGCTGCTCGCGCGGTCTCCACGGCTTGCACCAAGGTGATTTTGTGGTTCCGGAGCATGCGGCTGCGCAAATGCACGTCGCGGACCCCGCATACAAACTGCTCCACGAGGTTCTCCTCCAGGTCTGCAAAATCGCACTGGGCGGCCACTGTGCGCAAAACCTCTAGAAACTGGCTGATGGATTCGTTGGGCTTCTGCACTCGGCGGCGGAAGGTGAAGCAGCGTGCGATCAGAGAGGGTGAGGGAGCGTAGTGGTTCCTCAGCCTGGACATCAGCTCGTCCCACCCAAGTTTGTAGGCTGGCCTCGGGGCGGCCAGGGCTCTCGCAGAGGCGAACATGGAAGGCTCACAGCAGGACAAGAAGAAGCTGCATTTCTCCTCGTCGGTCTGTGCCTGGTTCTTCGATGCGATTAAGTAGCACTCGAAGCGCTCCATGAAGCCGTCCCATGATTCTCCGGCGGATCCGAATGGCGCGAAAGGAGGAAGCGCTGATGCCATCGTGGTGTGGGGCCAGAGAGGGGGAGGAAGAGGGCGGAGAAAATTTTGCGTTCGCTGCCGGAGTTCTCAGCCTGAGGATAGCGTTCGTGCTGGTTCAGACGCGGTGGCAGCTGGCTTGTTCTTCTCCGTGGTCGCGGGAATCGGCATCCCACCTTCGTCGCCAGTTTTGCATCTTGGAGCGAAGGGAAAGGACGCGACAAACGGGTATGCAAAACAGCAACCTTTATTGAGAACAGAGTGACTACGATTCAACGTGGCGTGGTTCGCGCCAAACATTTATACCTCCGGGTTTGAACGAGGAGCCAATGGGGCGTCGAGTAGCTCGACCAATCAGGGCGAGGATTGAACCGGCTCCGCCCGGGAACCAATCAGAAGGGAGTCCTTTATTCCCGCGCTTGTATTTCCCGCGCTAGTATTCAACACTGTTAATATGAGGGAAGATTTATTTTTGCCAGGTACGTGACACTGTGTGCATGTATGTTTGTGTTTGGGTGTGTGTGTGTATTAGTTCACTGCCTAGTGCAACAACACCTGAATTATCTTTGTCCCAACTGCTATTTTTGTCCCAACTGCTATTTTAAAACAGAACAAAACACCCCTCCCATTTGTGTAATAGGGATATTGGCCTTCATTCATGGAACTTTGCTATTTTAACACTGAGCAATTTAGTGTTCTTCATAACTTTACAAGCATATTTATATCATGCCATTGTTAAAATATTTGTCATCTAATTCCTGGAGCAAAGTTAACAGGATAGAAATAGAGGAAGCGTGCCACGTTTTGTTTTTGCTACTACCATAGTTATGTTTATATATCAAACAAAACATCTGTGATGCTTCATTTATATTATACTGTTAACTCAGTGGAAATCTGTCTCTACTAATGTTATAGCACTTCATTACCAATAATCTATTGGTTTGCAATAGTGGTATATAATCTATATGACTAATGGTATATGATTTAGTTGATGGTATATTACCTTACCATCAACATCTGCTAAAGAAGCAAATATTTTTGTTTAAATTTTTGGTGATTATATATTTTGGTAAATGTGGATTTTATACTTGGTCAGTGTATTCTAAAGAAAAAAGTCCCATGATATTTGAGGCCTACAGAAATATGGCTATTTTGGCAGATGCATTCTTTTTGGATTATCCTTTCCATTACTATTCTCCCTTTCAATATCTGATGACTGTATAGAAATATATTTGAGTGATTTTTTTTCTTCCATCAATTCAGAAATGAGTTGCCACTCCTTCTTCCAGGATGTGTTCTGTATTTCACAGTCAAGTGTACAGCCCACGATTTCTTGGTGATATCCCATTCAAATTCAATTCTAACCAAGATTACTTACATATGATATCATCATACATAACATATTGATATTTTAAAACGGGGAAGTGGATAGTAAAAAAATACTTTACCATAATATTCATATATAGTAATATATACATAATACTGTGTATGCATACAGACATATGCATATATACACATATATACATCTATATATAATTTTTTATGAAGAATTTTGCAGTAGGAAAAAATATAAAGAAAAAATAAAAATAAAAAAGTAAGTAAAACAGAAAGAAAACAAAAAAGCAAAACAGAAAAAGTAATATAGTTAAAGAAAAAAGATCTTTTCAATAGTTATAAACAAATCCATTATCCTTCCTCCCTCTTAGTATTACAAAGTTCTTTTCAGAGTTCTTTAATTCTTTTTCAACCATTAAATCTATAAATAATCACTTCACTTTTTCAATTTTCAAATTTCAGCAAAAACACCATTAAAATGTCAAGGCTTTAGTAAAAGTACTAGTTGTTTTGCATTTAATTAAACAGGTCATTTTTGGCATTTCAGACCATTCTGACATCCTTACAATCCATTCTTCCATTTGGAGACAGTTTTAGTATTTCTCCATTGCTGTACTATAGTAATATTTTTACATAGTCTATATTTTAGAATAGAATAGAATAGAATAGAATAGAATAGAATTCTTTAGTGGCCAAGTGTGATTGGAGGAATTTGTCTTTGGTGCATATGTTCTCCATGTACGTAAAGAAAAATAAAATAGAATACAGTAAGCAAGAATCATAAGATACAACACTTAGTAATAGTCAAAGTTTACTAATAAGCAATCAAATTATACTAGGAAACAAATAAAACAATATAAATTTTAAAGTTACAAGCAACATGGTTATAGTCATAAGTGGAAAGAAATAGGTACTAGGAAGGAAGAGAAGAATGATAGTAATACAGTCTTAGTAAATTTTATGAAGTATATGAGATTTTGTGAATATACAATTTGTGAAGTATATGGGATCTCTTAGTGTAGAGATTACTCTCAGTTACAATATTTGTGAATCCACTGGTTCCTAGTTGATCAAGAAATCCAAGGTCACAGCTAACCTTGTATTCTATGCCATATCTTTACTTTTCTCCTGCTTTGTTATTCACAGCCTTAGGTCTGTTTGGCAAGACCTATTTGATCCACCAGCTTTCAAAGATAGTAAAGAATAACCTGGCCCAAGATGTTAAGTCTCCAGCCAGCATTTTTGTCTCTCTGGCAAGATAGAGTGTGTCAATTTCCTAGCAGCAAAAGGAAACAGGTCAAATACATGATAAGTCGTGGATGTTGCAAAATTGCTGGCAATCAATAGAATACTAGCAACAAAAGAGAAATAAAGCAATAAAAAGCAAAATGTGCACCCTTTTTTTCCAAACAAAAGGCTTCTAATTTAACAAAACACCCAGTCTCCAATCTCTAAAATGACCAGGATAAAATTAGTCATTGTTTATTATTAGTAGTATTGGCCTAGCGCCTAGTTCCTTGGCACAGCTGCTATTTTTCATGGGAAGCAGAAAATATTTTTTAATGGATGTAGGGTTGAAGAAAAAAAACATCGCCCAAACATTCTTGAACATATATATTCATTATGGTGGGATATTGATAATATCGTGGGAGATACTGCGATTTCTTTGATGAGAAAGGATTGAGAAAATATTGCAAGGACCATTCTCATGAAAAGCCTAAGATGGCATGAGAATTTGTCTGATAGACAGAGACTTAAAAAGTAAGAGTGGAGCTATTTAATGAATTCCCTTAGTTGAGGAGAAATGAACAAATCATGCAAATGAAAATAATGCATGCAAAAAGAAAGAAAAGCACCATAGCTGGGAATGCTTGTGTATGTTTTCTGTTTTAGTTCAAAAATTGGGACATGGAACCCTAATACACTGTGGGGGAGGGGCCTAATTCAAATCCTTGTACTAAGTGCTTGGATTTGATGGCCTAAATGTGTGGTTTTTTTAAAAAAAGAAACAGGATCTAACCCATGCTTGTTACAAAATATTGGTTATAAGACTATATTTCCACCGGCAAAAAAATATATGCATCTGGGATTCATTCAATGGAAATATGCTTAGAACTACAAAAAAATAAAAATTAAAAAAAAACCCAACCCCGTAAATAACTCTTTGACTTGGCAGAAAAATATGACCGCATAAATTGTAATGCCCTGTTGTCCAGTTCCTAAACTGCAAGTGTGGCTGGAAAGATGCGCTCTCCTTTTCCACCATTGGTTGGCAAAGTAAAGTAAAACCATTGTTGAGTTCCCTCAATTTAGTTTTCCCTCATACCTGCCAGCAGCAAAACAACTATCAATTGTTCTTCCTAACACAGGTATGAGGTTGGATAAGTGTAGGAGAGCAGTTTTATCTATCTATCAAGGTGTTCATCTTACAAGTCATAGACAAGGTGGATGAACTGAGAGGGAGCACTTCTGATGTTCCTGCCCAGTACAACCTTTCCTCACACCTGTCACCTGTCAGCCAGACTTTCTGAATATAAGTTCAGTACTTCTCTTTATTAAATGTGTGTTAAAAATATATATTGGATAAGTAATAGGCTCAGAGGAAGGTTGTAGGATAAAGCGGGAGATAACCTCCAGAAGCTTCATCTTTGAGTTGTGCTTCAAGGGGATGGCAGTGCTGGACATTAATGACCAAGGAGCCCAGATCTGACAGAGGGCTGACACAGGGCTGGCGCCACTTAGTACTGCCAATGCCAGAACAGAGTAAGTTCCTGGGGAGTGGGTGAGTGGAGGAATAAGCCCCTCCCTCTACGCCCCCCTGGAATAACTTCACTGGTGCATCCAGATGGAAACCACAGTTGGCAAAAGCATCGGCAAACCACTGCTGAAAAAAGTACCAGATGGTTGGTGTCTTCTGCACCCCAAGACAAAATAATTGTGGAGATCAGTGGCCAAAAGGAGCAAGACAGATCCCAACCCTAACCATGTGAGCAACCCAACTGAATCAACTAAGGATAATTTCTTAGCTGTAGGCTGGTGATGATACCAAAGCAATATCGTGGCAAAAACAAACCAGGCCCTTGGTCATGTTTGTGTAGCAGTTAGGGATACATGAGAAAGATCCTTTAAGTTATAATTTCAATTTGATGGGACTCTGTACTCTTCTCTGATTGCTACTGCTCCAGAAACTATAATTGTGTTAAGAATCAACTTTGACAGTCAGTCCTAAAATAATTCTTTTTGCAGTGATTTAGGCAGAGAGGTATGGCTTGTTTGTTTTTTTGTCAGTAACTTCTCAGAGGGGAATGAGAACAGAAGGCTAATTGCCTTCAGGCTAAACAAAACCTCCTTTGGAAGCATCATTAGTCCCTACCCATCTATGTCTTAGCTAAAGGGCAATCAGTGGGGAGAAATACTTACTCGGGCTCAATTAAGCCTTTGGAACTTGGGCAGGAGGGCAATTAGTGCAGATGTTTTAGTGGCAATCACAATTTCAAAATACCTACAGCGCCCACAGCAGGAGTGTGTTGCCTATGATATTTCTGCAGCAGCTGGGAGAGATGTTTGTGTAAATCATTGATCCCTAAAGAGGCCTGGTGTGGAAGGAAAACAGAACCTATACAAATGAGAGACTTCAAATTTAGCCCGATTACTCAATCAAATAGCTGAATCCTGGGGAGCAACTCTGAAGGTCAAAATATCCTGTAGGAGGCAGAGCATGCACTGCCTCACATTTTTCTTCTTCTATAGTATTGCAGAAAGCAAATATTATGAGTGGAGATAGGAAAGATTACAGGCCAGCAATTCATTTACCCTCCTCTTAACCCTGCAGTAGTCTCCCTCGTGCAGTTTAATTATAACAAATAATGGTTAAAATTTTAATTGTAAAAGGGTTTTTTAGTATTCAAATATGCATTATCTAGTTTTAATTCTTACAGCAACCCCATAAGATAAGTACTTATTCTCCATATTGCTTATGGAGATAGTGAAGCTAATCAGAATTAACTGGATAAAATTCATAGAAACTTCTATAGTGACTATTAGGCTCCTTTCATTAAATGTTGATAACTAAAGAACAAATTCTTTCTTAATTTGCTATTTCAGAGGGTTATCTTAAATTTAACTGCAAACCCTTTTTTATGCATAGCTTTTTTTTCAATCCATAAACACTATGAAAAAAAGAAAGATTTAGATTGCTGATTCCCAAGAGTTTTGAATTTGGAATGGTTGGTAATGCCAGGTTAATATGATGACTCATGGGATCATAATTGTAGGGAAATGAGGGTGAAGTCCTTCAGTCATAATTACATCTCTCTGACATACAGAGGCAATTCCAAAACTTGTCGATCCGTTGCTTAGCAATTGGAAGAGGGTCATTTCACTATATAATGAATCTACAAGGACAATTTAAGGTCAGATTGTCAAATGGGCACCCTACTGTATTTGCATAATAATAGCAGCCTACTTTTTATGTATGTTATGCTACTTTCACGCCATAAATTTTAGCACTCTTGAGATTTAGAGGGGAGATTTGGGGAAGCCTTATTCTCCAAGTTGTGCCTTTTTTGCTACTTAGTACTCCCAGTTGTAAGCATTAGGGAGCAGTATACCATAATCCAGGGCTGAGCAAATTCCCAGAGCCACTTCTATAGCCTATCACAAAGCACATGGCAGCCTACCTTCAGTTTTTGGCAAAACTTCAGAAAAGCCACTGTTTCAGCAGATTTATTTATTTATCACATGCATATCACCACACATCTCACAGTAAAGTGACTTTAGATGGCTTTCAATAAAAAAATCATAAAGATTAAATGTTAAAAACTACAATTAAAAGATAGCAACAATATGGCTAATAAGAAGGTAGCAGTGAGAACTGATGCTAAAAACAATATGCAGGAACCAAATAACCATTTCCCTGAGATCTCCAGACCTTCTGACATGTTTAAACAGCATGGCTAAAAGGACTTCTGGGAGAACATCAAAAATGTGACAAATCTCATCTGGGGAGAGGAGGGACAAACAATGTTACACAGGACCAGTGCCATGGCAGAAAAGGCCCATCTCCTGGGTCTTGCCAGATGAAAATCTTTCACAGATAAGACCCTGCAATGTACCTCTTTGGGCAGACCTGATGTAATGAGATGATGCAATCAGATGGAGGCAGTCCCTCAAATAATTCAGCCCCATGCCATAAAGGACTTTGAAGGTCAAAACCAACATAATTTAGGGACACATGTAACTACCAATGCCACTGCAGTTTGCAGCAGCTGAAGCTTATCAATACTCTTCAAAGGTATCTCGATGTAGACCGCATTACAGTAGTCCATTCAGGAGATGACCAGGACATGAGTGTCTGTGAACAAGTTTGTGGCAGTGCAACCCCATCCGATAGGAGCTAAGCCGCAAATCCTCAAAAACAGGGATTCTCAGTCTTGCCAGTTTTGATATGTGGTGGCATGGCAATTAATGATGACATTCAGTAGCTTCATGTAGATGTTGAATAGTAGAGAGGAGAGCATCAAACCCTATGAGACCCAAAGACTTGGGGCTGAGGGTGGGATCTCTCCTTTTCTATCACTACTAACTGGAATCAGCCCCCAAAAAAGGAGAATCACCAGTCCAATCCCTGGAGCCAATCCCTAAGAATACCATAATCATTGGTAACAAAAACCACTGAGAGATCAAGCAGAGCAAGGATGGATGCATAATCCCATCCTGCTCCCATCAGATACTATCTCAGTCCCATATCCAGGCCTGAATCTAAATGAAAGGGGTCCAGATAAACCATTTCTCCCAGAGTCCTCTGAAGCTGCTGCATGGTCTCTCTCAATCATCTTCTCACCAAAGGGGTGGCTAGAAACTGAACTAAAATTGTCCAGTATGGGATCCCATAGTGGTTTTTTTGACCAGGAGGTCGACCAGCATCTTCTCAAGGCAACCTCCTCACTCAAAGACAAATTCACCACTGCTAGAATCCACCCACATAATAATCCCCTGGCAACTTTAGTTATTTTGGAGCTGCATAGATATTTGACTCTGAATGTTTTATGAGATTTTATGGTGACAGGGCCAGCACTTGATCTATTCCGGGGGTTCCTATTTGGATATATTTTTATTATATTTTGATAAATTGAGGGTATATTTAAACTCTATTAGTATAAACAGTCTGGACGTTTGAGAGTTGGGCAACATGTAACTATAAATACATTATGTTGCTTTCTTGTGAGATAAGACTTACGTATTTTTCTTCCTCCTAGTGAAAGAGACTGAAAGTTGTACATTCCCAAGAGACAATATAGGATATGTTTGAATGTGGGAAATATATTTGTTTGTTTCCCTAAAATTCACTGAAGATATTACCTAGCCTGGTAATGAAACATTCGGAAACCAAGCCACAAGTTCAGAGAACTTCACCCTCATATATTTGTTGTGTTGTGTGTATATGAATCGGATGCAGCCCCTGAATGCTGAAATCAGCATTTGGTTTCCCATTCAATGCTCTAATGTTGATCATTTTTTGCAATTGTTTAAATTCATTTTCTGTCCCTCTTTAGATTTCCTGTGTTATGCACAGATCCTAAGCATTTACACCTTGTATTCAGTTTGAGCTTCTAACAGTCTTGTTCTTTCCGCAAGGAAGTAGCACCTATTAAAAAAATGGATTTGGTGAGCTCCAAGAGATTGTGTCAGAGCTGCCACTCTTGTCAAACCATTAGTTGCTCTTAAAGATCAATAGATCACTCTAATACTTGACCTAATTGCACTAAAATGCAAGGCTTCTATTATATGGATCTGATACAGTTTTGATACACAGCCCTAAACTTAGAGCAACAAAACACAAGGGGTAGTAGAAACCTTATGCTGGATCTTGCAGTGAGGCAATAAATAGGTTTATGGCCAACCAGACCTTGTTGGAGTTGTAATAACTCACCCCAGGTTCCCTGGGGTTAAACCATATTTTCCAGACCTATTGTCGTTAAAAACGATTATGGCCTAATACCTCAACATCTTCATAATAATTTATGAATGAGAAAACATATCTAAAAAGAAGCAGAAAACATGTTTTTCTCCTTTGTTGTTATATTGCTAAACATAAGGCAAAAATGGCAAAGAATTCAGAGGTAAAAATCACTGTTGAGTACCAGTTCACATATTGTTATGATACCCATTGCAATTAAATTAACGGATGGAAAGTTAATGGAGAAGACCAATAGTAGGAACTAAGCGAGATGTACTCTTTCAAGTATGTTGCTTTTTGGCTGATTTTCCCAGCTTCTTCTAACTTCCATTTCTTCTACAGCAGTTCAGTATCATCTGTGACCACATGGCCGGTTCTGGGATTTTAGCCAAAGGAAGCCAAGGGAAGGTCACTGTATTTCCCGCCTGTCCTTCTACTAGCGGGCAGGTGCAAAATAGACCCCAACAGCAGGGTTCTGCATTTATTTATATTTCAAAGTGGCTCTGAATTTGGGACAAGATCCAGGAATAGAAACATAAATAAGGAAATAAATTAGCAACATCTGGCCAGGTTCTTGTAATTTATGATGGCTTTGCAGATTCCAAGCTTATTTGTCCATAAAGTTCTTAGCAGAGCATGTGTTAAATGTTAATCTTTTTAAGGTCACTGACCAGCTTTTCTACAAATTAGGCTTTCCAGATACCATGTTTACAGTTAGGAAAAAGTTTTTCTGAGTGAATAAATTAAGTGCAAACTAGTTCTAATAGCAATAGCACTTAGACTTATATACAGCTTCACAGTGCTTTACAGCCCTTTCTAAGTGGTTTACATAGTCAGCATATTGCCCCCAATAATCTGGGTCCACATTTTATGAACTCGGAATCAAACTCCTGGAGTAAGCAGGAGTTAGCTCTGCAGTACTGCATTCTAACCACTGCACCACCACAGCTCCAAGATATTCAAATGGAAGATCCTTCCTCAAGAAGAGTGAGAAGAGTCTTCCTAGTGGAAACTTTGATGGGAAAAGTTTAACAGAAAACATATTCGGTAATCTCTCATATGGAATAGAGTAGGCAGGTGATTAGAATGGTGGGCTTAGGTATCTGCAAAACTGTTCAGCTAACAGATTGCAGGAAAACGATGCTCCATCTTATTATCTGTCATCTAGGCTCTTCTCAAAGTGCACTAAATCCATATTCAAAGGTAGCCCAGCCAGATGTGGAAAAGGCACTATGTGGAACAGGAACATTGGGAGAGCTTTTTTTCTGATTCATTCCGCAGCTTTTTGTCATGTATATTATTTGTCACCTAGGTTAGTTCAGAATGGTGCTTCACTTACACTCAACACCCCAATGAGGGAAGGCAGCACCACCCTCAAGGTCTTTGGAGGATTCCAAGATATCAATCCCACAAAACAGTAAGCCTGAGCTTCCATCTTTGCTTCATTCATTAATCACTCTGGAATTTGCAAAAGAGACTAAACAAACAAAACAGAAGAGAGGACATTTAGACAATCTATCCTGGACTTGTTCCTTCCACAGTACAGTACAAAAATAGATAGAAAGGTCACTTGTATGTTTTTGATCCACTATCAAATAAAGCACTAGCAGAATAACATTACATTATTTGATGGAATTTTGATTAGTAAGTTCAAGAAGAGAGCAATGTTCCCTCTAATTTTTTTCAGTGTGTGTGGAAAAGTTTAGCGTTTGAGTGGCACATTTTCATTCCTGAGCACCTGAATTTTTTTTAGGCATAATTGTCATCAGAGCAGATGTTGGGGAGGGGGTCAAGGAGGAAAAGGGTCCCCTCCCTCAGACCCCCAGGAAGGAAGGAAGGGAAGGGAGGGGGAGGGAAAGGAAAGGAAATAGGAAAGAAGAAAAGGAAAGGATGAAGAAGGGAGGGAAAGGGAAGGGAAGGGAAAAGAAAAAAAGAAGGGAAAAGGAAATAAGGAAAGGAAAGGAAAAGAGAAAGGAAAGGAAAAAGGAAAGGGAATGGAAAAGAAGGAAAGGAAAAAGGAAAGGAAATGGGAAAGAAGAAAGGAAAGGATGAAGAAGGGAGGGAAAGGGAAGGGAAAAGAAAAAAGAAGGGAAAAAGAAATAAGGAAAGAAAAGAGAAAGGAAAGGAAAAGAGAAAGGAAAAGGAAAATAGAAGAAGGACAGAAAGGGAAAGGAAAGAGTAGAATGGATTGGTACTGCTCAAAAATCAAGTCTCAAGACCCCTTTGGCTCAGGCAGTCCAACTTCATGCTACTTCCCTCTCTCCGCAAAGCGAAGGGATCGCAGAAAGACTGCCAAGGCCAGAATGGGCCTTCAGACGATGCAATGCCTGAGAAATGCGGAATGTGCAGAGAAATGCAGGCTACAACCAGCAAATCGCGTTTTCCAGGAACCGACGAAGCCCCAGAGGACCAATGGGAATTCTCCATTCTGCAGCGTCATCGTTCTCCGGGCAGAGTCTTCCTTGACTTCACCCGCTGGAGGAGAGAGTTTGGTGCAGAGAGAGGAGAAAGGAGCGGGGAATATTTTAAGTCATATTTTAAGACATTAAAAAAGACTGTGTTGGAAACTGCTGTGTGGCGTTTTCTTGTTACATGCACAACCGCGCAACTGAGCAGCTTAGAGGTAACATTGGAAGAGAGTCAATGACCCTTAGGTTAGATCTCTGGCCCTGAATTCTCATGTACCGTGTTTCCCTAAAAATAAGACCCAACTGGAAAATAAGCCCTAGGATGATTTTTCAGGATGCTCATAATATAAACCCTACAGAGGTGGGTTGCAAATACCAGCACTACCGGTTTGCTCGTGCTTGCATGTGTGATGCTTCTGTGCATGTGCAGAAGTGTCTGGGTGGGTGGGCAGAGCCTCCCGCTGCTGCCGATCCGGGCCAAACCATGAGCAACCCACCTTTGAAGCCCTATCCCAAAATAAGCCCCAATTAAGATCATCGGCCAGACGGACGCATTTAGTAATGTATTTTCCCGAAAATAAGATCTAACCAGAAAATAAGCCCTAATATGTCATTTTGGAACAAAAATTAATATAAGATCTGGTCTACTAAAACACGGGGTACCAAGGCCAGGGAAATCTTCTGCTGAAGGGATTGAGAACTGCTGGCACAGGCTAAACATCTGAATTGATAAGGCACATTATGTACTGACAGAGCTATAGAATGGGGAAGATAATAAAAGTTATACACTGTTGCCATACACTTAAGATCTTTTCTAGCACTGTGGCAGTTGAAAAGCTCTCAGTAATTTGCAGATTCATTTGTTTTATGTAAATTGGTTGACCTGCTTATTCATGCACTTACACCCCTCTAGGTACTCCCATACCCTAAAATCAAAATGGAATAATTCTGAAAAGCTGATACATCTTTTATGCATCTTCGATCATGCCCTTTGCTAAGCAGTTTCAGCCAAGTATAAATTAAGCTCCCTTAATCACAGCTAAAACCTTTTCTACTTTGGCATACTCTGATACAGTCTTTTTAAAAATGTGCTTTGGAAAAAGTATTAGATGTGATATACCATTTCCATCAACATGTTTTTTCTTCCCTTTTGGAAGTTAGGCATTTGGATAAGAAACCATCTATAAAACTGAATTGAGGGTCATCCTTGCCAACAAATTAGTAGAAAGCATCAGCTATCGGTAGGATTATCTGGACTCTTTCCAGAGGCCAGCTTTTCTCAATTAGTTTTAATTATATGATATAATTCTGCAAAAGTATTTTTAATCATTTTCCAATGACTGAAAACACTTTAGGCACTTTTTGCTGAAAACACAACACAACACAACAAAAGAATGAAGCGTCAGTTTTGATGACTGGAAAAGAAAATGGAAAGAAGGAAACCATGATATAACTTTAGGGAGAGAGGACAAAACATAAATGCATTTATAATTGGTTTTAAAAAAAATTGAAATATATTTCTTTATATTCTTTTTATTTGGTTTTTGCTTACAGTTTTATTATTTTCTTATCACTTTAATTTCATTTTTCCTTTCTATTTTCTTGAAATTTGAACTTTTTTACTTTAAAAAAAAGCCTTTAATATTTTTAATATGAAGTTTCTACTCTCTCATAGTGGTACAAAGTTAGCATTGTAAAAGTGTTTGCTAGGACTATCTTTCCCTTTTCAGCTTAGAACAGTACATTTATGAACACCATAAAGGTATCTATGAGCACCATATATAGCCTGGATAGACATTACCTGAGAAATAAACATGAGGAATATAACCACGAATGTACACATTGACTTAATTAGGAAATTATATTTTGAAGTTCCTCTCCTCTGGCAGTAAACCAAACTGCTTTTAACAGCTTTCTACATTCTCTGGCACCAGGATATAGTTTAAACTTCTTGGAAGAGAGAAAAAGAGAATTGTCCTCTGAGACAAAACAACTGAAGTCATAACTTCTGCTTCCACCTTTACAACATCATATAAAAAAAGCACCTCCCTTTCCATTTGAGTACCGTCTTCTATTATTAACTGCTTATACTATAAAATATGTTGGGATTTCTGGATTCTTTGGACGCATTGACAAAGACTTTGATTCCCAACAGCCCAACAAAAGGAACAATAAAGGAAAATATTTGTAGTTTAGGGTTGAAATGAAGGGTTCTTGGTGCTCTTTGAGTTTAATTGTTTTCTTGCAGACATTTCATTACCCCAAACTAGTTAACATCATCAGTGCTGTTACTTAGTTTGAGTAATGAAACATTTGCAAGAAAACAACCATGCTCAGGGAGCACCAAGAACCCCACAAAAGGGACAATTATACTTTTCATTAATTTGCTAAAAAGAACTCGTTATATCATAGCATAAGACAAAAGCCCTATGAAATTGGGCTGCTACACCAGAATCACCTTCATATTAATTCCTAGAGTAGATTTACATTGAATCATAGAACATATCACTGGAATAGGGGCCAATAAACCACAGAGACAAACATACAGATCAGTGCAGTACTTCCTTTAATTGATTGACACTCAGCTAGCTGTTCAGCATCTGCCTGAACATGCCAGTGAAAAAAAGACCACTATCTCTATTGATTCCATTGGCAAACTCACTTTTCGGTTAAGAAGCTCCATTTAGCATCCCACTACAACCTGTCTTCCTGTAAATCCATCATTTTACTGATGCTGGTGCTCTGAGATGATGGTAAATAGGTCTGGCTTGCCTTCATTGCAATACTCTTTTAGGTATGTGAACAGTTCTGTTTTATTTACTTTCAGCATTTTCTCTTTTCAGCTAATATTCCCAGCTTTTTCAGCTTCTTTTCGTAGGATACAACATCTAACCTCTGGATCATCTGTTTTGTCTTTTTCTGAACCTGTTCTATTTTGTCAGAAACAAGAACAATAATCAGAGTGAGGGACTGATCATTGAAAAACAAAACAGGACTACTTATTTTTGTGTGTTCTGGAAACTATACTTCTGTTATTGAAGTCTGGTATGGCATTAGCTCTTTCTGCAACTAAATTATGCTATTGATTCATATTCAGTTTGTAATCAGCTACTATTCCATGACTCACACTCAGTATATACGTAATCAACCACAACCCGGGCAGCTATTTTGCACTTGAATTTGGTAGCTGGTAGTTGTTGCAGGCATAAAACCGCTGCTTACCCCTGCTGTTACAAAGGAAAATTCTGCAAAAGAATGAAGAAAGAAACTTATTACAAAATCCAGTCAAGAGCCCACCCTCACAATAGTAAACCCTGAGTGTAGCTTATAATCAGGGAATGAAATACTCATGACTGTAATTATATTCATAATCATGGCATGAAATACCCCAACCTCACATTGGTTTATTCAGACGGTGGACCAAAAATCTTTTTAATGATGTAGCTAATAACTCTAATAAAGTGAAATTTATTCATAACTTCAGCTAGCCAGCCAACTATGTGCCTTTACCAACAATCTTATTTCAACTTCCCCGCTGCTGCCTGGTTTGTATATTTTTCTCCACTACAACCACCCTGCCTTATTTCTAGTCCATTTTCCTGCCAAACTGATTGATTACTCAAACAGCTGACATGATTAAAAAGCATATTGAAAATAACAACAAAGCATAAATAAAAGAAATACGATTTAAGCTCTGGCTAAGAGATAGATCTGGCATGAAATCCTGAAAGAAGTTCGAAAGGGGAGAGAATAAATGCATTTCCTATGAGAACCCATTCCAGCATCTGGGAATGATTGAGAAGGTGGCCTTTCATTCAAGCCTAAGAGGCTTGATAGCAGAGGTTACAGCGACAGGGATGCTTTGCTGTGCTCTCCGCCCATCATGAAATCACACTGATCGCCCCCTCCAACATACCCTCACTACACACCTAGGATGAGTTCTGACACTGAGTTGTGCTATTGTCCATACAATACTCAGAATTCTAATACCTGTGATTGGTGTGTCTTTGTCTGGATTTCCATCCTCTCCCAACACCATTCACCATATGGAAAGCCTCTCTCAGTTGGCAGAAACAATGCTGTGGTGATGTTCTGACCTAGGTTTCCCCCAAAAAAGATTAGGCAAAGTCCTGTTCTTGACAAAACCCCTTTTATCAAACGAATGCGAATTCCTCTCATTCACATTCAGCAAGACCTGGCAAACAGTCTTCCAAAGGAATATTTATAACTACAGACCTTATCTATCTTAATGTAAATATTTGCTAAATGAGGTGCTGTGTAAGGAAAGACTGGGCACATAGTCTCTGAGATTCATGGAGAGATCTTCATATTCCTGAAATGAATCTAACGACTGAATGAACAAACTTTTTCCTGCAAAATCCCACTACCCTTTTGCTCCTCTTTTATTTCCTATGGGAGGGGCCAATCACCTTCCACCTGTAACTTTACTCTCAAGTCTACCCTGATTCCTGAGTTGTTCTTTTCTTCTGGCAGCTCTGCGCATGCGCACACTGGGAACAGGCTCTAGCTGTTCTTCTGCCTCACTGCTGTCTAGCTTCATATGCACCTGATCACTGCTAGACGGCCTTGGCCCCATCTGTGCCTCCAACACAGAGCCCTCATTCGAGGCTTCCTGAGCCTTCAGGACTGGCCCACGCTCTTCCCCAACCTCCTCACTGTCTGATTTTTTTGACAGCTCCTCTGGCCACTGGCGGGCCACAACAGGTGATTCCATACTGTCAGGAGATTGAGGTAGGCCAAGTTTGGAAACTCTAACCCCCCAAATACTAAAACTCTATTAATATAGAATACAGCATCAGAATGTTAAAAATATGACAGTATTTTCTTTCCCTTTCCTTATATCCCAACAAGAATCAAGTAAGTAAGATCTTTATTACGGTCAAAGACCAGCAATATACATTTGTTTTTACACTGTATTAAAAATACTAACATTAAAATATAATTAAAAGTATTTACATTAAAAGTGGATAATAACATTATGACCCAAAGATTGTTAAAGGTATGTCCAGATAATTGGTACAATTATCCTTCTATATCCTTCTATTTGCCAGGAGTATTGGCTTGGTCTTTTAGCACAAACTAATTTTTTTGATTTATCGAAGTTAAATCCTCCAGGCAGGAGGGAAGAAAGCCACCCTGAGTTTCTTTCTAAAGCTCCGTTCCTTCCCCAAGTTAATTCCCATTTTGTTCCTTCAAGGCTTGTACCTCTTTCCTAATACCCTCATTCCTCCTCCAAGGAGATTGAGAGATGTAGTTTACTTTTATTCTTTTCTCTTGTTCCATCAACCAGCTGAAGTTAATTATTTTTTATTCTTTGAAGCTATGGGTCAACCATTGAACCTAACAGTCACTAGGTGGTGACACAACAGTTGACACATTTGTATGTATTGGCTTCAATGTAATGGTCCTCTGGATTCATGCAGCTGCTCAATAAGTGCATCCACTAAGTCTTGATGCCTTGTTGGTTGTTGTGGTGTGTGTTCTTGGGAGGGATGAGTGCTAGGAATGTAAGAGAAGATTTTGTACTCTCAGTAGGGTCACCCAAGATGTGAAATTTATCACAGCTGCTCAGCTGATGCAAGCAAGCACCTAAATAAATCAGCAGCAATAAAAGACAATGTGAGATGGGCAGCTTTGTAAATTGAACAAACAAACAACAAATAAAAACAATAGAGGTATATGATCAGATAGTGACAGCAGCAAAGGTACAATTTCATCCTCCATGTGAGTAGGTAATGGACAGTTGAGGGGTCCTTAATGCTCTCTGAGCTTGGTTGTTTTCTTGCAGATGTTCAGAAAACAGCAAGGACCCCCCCTCCCATTTCAACCCTGAGCTACAAATATTCTTCTTTAATAGTAAATTTCTCTTATATTTTACCAAGAAAGCTACATGGACAGACAATATAAAAGAACTGATAACATAGTGCTAGATGATGGGCACCTCATTTGAATGCTTTCAACATATTACTGAAACAGAGCTGAGAAACTTTTGGGGATTAATGTTAATAATATGGTTACAGCATTCAGGACAACTGGTTGCTGATATTTCCAGTAGAAGAAAAATCTGAAGCAGCAAAGATAGAATTATAGTGAGAACATGGACTCTACTTCAAGCATGGACACAAAAAAGCTCAACACACTGAAATATGAAATGAAAGGACTATTCATTAATGGGCATCAATGGGTTGAAATGGACTAGAAACTCGATATTTTCGAGTTGAGTTAATTATTTTTAATTATTAATTATTAATTATTTGCAACCCCCAAAACAAAGAGGGACAGCACTGCTTACATAGATAGGAAGAATCTAGTGAGAACAGTATTTGACTATAATGCATCATTGAGTAATAATGATATTATTCAATGACTGAATAATATCAATTAGACTTTGTGGAGATGTTTATCCAAGTGTATCCTCCAACCACTGAGGCAGAAAAGGATGTTGATGAATTTTATGCAGACATTCAATTGACAGACTATCCAAGCCAAATGTGCCACATCACAATGGAGACTGGAATGTCAAAGTAAGAAATATTAAGAAGAAAAGTGTACTTTGATTGCATTGGTAAGGAAACAAAAGTGAAGCAGGGGAATGATTTATCAATTGCTGTCAATCCAGTGATTTTTTTCATTCTTCATTCATTGCCAACACAGTTTTCCAATAACCAGAATGATGCCTATATACTGTACACACACCAGATGAAGTACACAGAAATCAAGTTGACTATATGATGCTAAAGTTGGAAGTGCTCCACTAGAACAGCAAAATGTCTGACTATGGAACAGATCATTAATTGCTCATATACAAATTTCAAGCTAAGCTAAAGTAGATTCTATTCACAAGTAGCCTCTATCGTGCATGGATTTGTATGCATGTATCCCTTCAAATCAGTTTTGGCTCCTGATGACTACTTGGGCAAATCCTTGCAGTTTTCTTGACAAGATTTTGGAAGTGGTTTGCCATTGCCTGCTTATTAGGGCTGAAAGAGAGACAAGATCAGCGAGCTTGTTTTGTGCCTGAACTGGGATTAGAATTTATGGGTCTCCTAGTTTTGAATCTGGTGACTTAATCACAATACCAAACTTAATATGCAGTGCATGTTGCAACAATTCTATCAGGTTGAAATATAGGCATAGATAATTTTTACAGAAGAATTGCTACTGTCCAGTAGGTGAAATTTCATGAACATATTTCTCAGCATTGTTACTATCTGAGAATTCAATGAAACGTGAGCATCAAGGAGCAATTTGCCTTTTAAGGGGTCTATAATACCCTCCTGAACAGTCTGAATTCCAACCTCTGAAGCTGGTTTTCTGCTGATCAACCACACCTCAGTGCTTGTTCTTCACCATTCATCCCATTGTCAAACATAGGCAACATCCATGGGCATAAATTTCTTCCTTGGGATTAAAGAGCAAAACCCACTAAAATTAGGTGTCATCATATATTGATGGCACATCAGTCCAAAATTCAAGTTGGACTTCAGAAAATCTGGAGTTGTCATGACCTTGTGCATACTTCCTTGTGGATTGATGGTTACATTTTGGCATATATTTATTCACTGTCAAAGAAAAATTATTTACATCAAGATAAAATATATATCTTATATAGATTTGTTTAATACTCTTAAGTTAAAAAACCACACAAATAGAATATCTATTTCTATACCAGCTTTTTCTTTATCAGCTTTCCCCCAATACTAAAGTGTAGAACACCCACCCACCCAACCACCCACACACCCATATACCCATGTATACACTTTGATCTCCAAAAAGGGCCTGGGGTACAGAGGAAAACAAATGTAGCAACTCTTAGGAACTTTAGAAGGCAACAAAAGCTGCATCTTTCTCGAGAAGACATAGCTGTCTCCTTCGTAACTCTATGCAGTAGTTCTTCCAAAGGTTCTGTGCTTCTGAAAATACACACTGAGCATCAATTTTGGTTTCCCAGTAACATTTTGTGCTTAATGTTATGGCAGATGTACAAATGCTTGTTTGGGCTTGCCTGCTAAATGCATCTGTGGGCAGAAAATAAATGGGAAAGCTGGTAGCTGCTCCTTTTGTTTGTTTTCCTTGGCACTAGAGAGGCAGGCTAGGTCCCAAGGATTTTCCCAAGGATATTTCAGTTCTTGGAAAGGAACCCATTGATGTCCTTGAAAGTATATTGTAGCTGAATGTTTATACAGTAGGAACAGGCAAGGTTTCATTTGCATATGTTTGTATTAAAAGTTGCTAAAAGAATGCTTGGAATGTAGAACCAGGCTACAAAATATGCAGACCTCAGGAAGGAGTGAATGGAAGCAATTAGCAAAATTTAAAGAAGAACTCACAAATTAGGAACCAGGATTAAATTTCATAGAGAGATTTAAAAAAATGCCCCCTTTGATATTTGCAGGATTAATTAGTAAATCGACATTCAATGAAATCCTACATCAATTTGCCTGGGAATAGAGACAGGGAGGTCAGAGCCCACATTTTGAAACATGAAAGACAGATAAAAAAACTTTAAAGAAGAAAAATATTGCTCTGTCTCCCAATTAACTGTCTATTCTGAGAATAAGAAATATGTCTTTGAAAATAATCTGAAGCCTTACCTTGGTACACAGGGCAAGCAGATGCTAACTGGTCAATGTGAAGATATTATACAGGTGTTTAGACATCTCTAACAAATGTCGGTGTATTTCTTGGCTCAGTTAAGGGGCTGGATTTGCCTAGTAATGATCTTAGATTACAATGGCATCATTACCTTCCTAGATACTATTTTGAACTTTTGGCTCTTTCATGTGTCCTGCTACTCTATTGTGATTTTATAACATAGTTCATGCTGCTTGTTATACTCCCTATTGGTTTTTAAATTATTCTTACGTTATTTTAATATTCTTTTTATAGTTTTAAATTATGGACTTAATTTAAATTGGCCAGAGCAAATTTTGAATATTGGGTAGTATAACACTATAATAAATAATTAAAACAACAACAACATACAGGCTAGCTTGAATATCCTGCCAGTCTGCAGATCATAGAGGCTTTCTCTGAAGCAGATTTCATGAAAGAGACATGAAAGTGAATTAGCCTTCTATTTTAGATCCAGCGCTGGCAGATATTTGCTTTTTTTCCAGCATGACAGTTCAATAGTTTTCCTTTAAGCTGATGTTTTGATATTGGTGCCAGCATGCTTGTTAAACTTGATGGGTCTTAACCTTTTGCTCACAGTACCACTTAGCTTCAGATGTTTTATATCAAGGTCACCAAAGGTATTTCAGAGAATATTGAAGGGAAAAGTGAACAAAACAACACCTATCAAAAATGTCATAAGCCAAATAAATATAATTATCAGGATTTAGGTTCCATGTGCCTATGTGATTGGTCAATATTTTTCCTCATTTACTCTATAAAGAAAGTGATAATTTGTTTTTTTTAATGATACACAAGTGTCTGTGTGTATTGTGTAATATACATATCTCTGTGTGTGTGTGCACACGCACACCAGTGGTGGGTTTCAAAAATTGTTCGAACCTACTCTGTGGGTGTGGCCTCCTTTATGGGAGTGCTTGCTGCCCATGTGACTGGATGGGAGTGGCTTGCTGCCCATGTGACCGGATATGAAGATGTTGACGACACTTGTCAGAACCACCTTAAATTACCTCACACACAGCACTGGCATGCATAAGAATATGATGTAAACTTGTTTTTTAAAAGGCATCTTTGGTTTGCGTTAGAACACTTCAACACACGCAATGTTCTGATTCCACCACAAATGCAGTAGGCATCCTTACCTCTCACAGAGGCACTGAGTTTTATAAATATGAGCATGATAGTGTAGAATAATCATATCCAAGGACCAGTGGTGGGTTTCAAAATTTTTTGGAACCTCTTCTGTAGGTGTGGCCTGCTTTCCGGGTCCACTGGTGGAACCTCTTCTAACCGGTTCGGTAGATTTGACGAACCGGTTCTACCGAATAGGTGCGAACTGGTAGGAACCCACCTCTGGTGTGTGTGCGCGCGCGCGCACACACACACACACACAAGTTGTGAGTAAAACTCAGAGAAATCTTTTGGGGGTTGGGGAGGCCCAAAGGATTACAACTCTCTGATTATACTATCCAGATGCTGCTGCTGGCATTCTTTTCAGGACTAGATGCTGAACAAACTGTAAAGTTAGAGAATGAAATTTGCCAGTAGGCAGTGAGGCCCTCCCGTCTAATTGCCTCATTTGAAGTCCATTCAGATTTATCCCAGACAATTTTTAGAAATGCTACCCTTGGAACATAGGACAAAAGATGGGAGTGAGTCATACAAAACAACAGGAAATTTTTCCTGCTTATTTCTAATGTAATTCTCTTCTCTTTGCTCCCCTCCCTTAGGGTAGCAGCTGAATGGCATTCTGAACAATATTACACTGAAAAGGAGAAAGTAGTAGATGGATATGCACACTTAACTCATTTTTAGGAACCCAAAGCCACCTTGGTTGAAGCATTAGTGGGTCAGTGGTCTGCCAAACTGAAACAGGTTTTCTGTCACCTCCCCAACACAATTAGGGTACTTACTATGTTTTAGGGGTATTTCCTATCTCAAAGGGGTGGGGGGGGGGGAGGGTGGCAAATCATGCCTGCAATGTTTGGTAATTACGGCAGGAGGGAGGCTTGGAGATTGGAAAATGTCAACCCTGAAAGGTTTTTTTTTTGTGGTATAGTTTAAAATTTTTGATTTGCATAGTTTTAATACTTTACTCATTTTTTTTGTGTCTTTTTATAACCTGTAAGCCTCCCAGATTAACGTTGTAGGGAAGATGGGTGGCATAAAAATTAATAAAAGGAACTGACTAACAACTAACTATGGTAACTAAGTAACTAACTAAATTACAGTGCTGAATTTGCATTCTGTAAACATGCTTATGTAAACATGTTTATTCTGTAAACATGCTTACATTGAATAACTTGAGCCTTTTGAGCACATGCTATTGCACTTTGAGTTGGTTATACAACAAAGGAAAATCTTTATTCAAGTCAACTAAGATAATCATATTTAACTTTTTTTAAAAAAATATTTTTATCCTCCCCCACCAACCCCAGTATACATTATCTGGGGCATAATGAATGCTCACATTTCAAATTCTAACCAAACCAGTCATTCTTATGTTTATATCTGAATGGTAAGGAAGAAGAATTATGCTTGTGTGCTGTGAGATACCCTTCTTGATGTGGAACTCTTTTCCTTTTTTCTTTTTCTGCCTTCACTATATTTCTTTTCTTGTTTAGAAATTATTCAAATCTCTAATGTAATGTATTGTAATTGGGTGGGAAATAGAAATGATAAATAGGCTTTAAACATGTTCATTTCCACAATTTTCTACGAATCAATACAAGCTTACTCAAGTACTTAAAACAATGCTAAACCTGTCTCCCTGGAACCATTAATTATACATTAGAAAATTAATGCTCTTGGAAATGACTGAGGTGTAGCCAATTTCATGGAGACAATATTTCCCCTTACGTGTAATTGCAGAAGTGTTGCCATTTTTATCCATCATACCAATTTCTAAAGGCTGCAATGTGAGGTTGAGCTCTTCTTCATTTCCTTCTTACAGCGGCAAAGGCATATCTCAATTTTGGGGGTCTCCCCCCATCATTTCCTTATGATGGAGACTATCTTATCCTGAGCTGCACTGAGCTGTACTAGTTCTAAAAGTAGATACACTAGTGAAGCGCTTTATAAGTACTTCCTCTTGTCTTCTCCCTGTAACACAGTTTTTGCTTTGGCTATAATCTGTCTACTTCAGCCACCCCCTTCAGTGACAAACGTGAGTAGAGGGTGTGATGTGTTCAGCTCTCATTGGCTCCTTTTGGTTGTAGAAGAGACTGTTACAATCATCAAAGCAACAAGAAACAAATAGGTTGTTCTATGTCCTGGATACTTTAACATCAAGGAAGAACTGATAGCTCAAATCCACTGAAACAAACCAGCAATACCCTTGTCTTGCAATTGAAAGATTCTCTTCTCTTCCTTTTTAAAAAGGAAATAGAAGGGAAGCTTTGGAGTATTGTGGGCAGTAGCTTGGAAAGCAATGGGGCATATTTCACCCAGCTTGAGTAGAATCCCAAAAGGTGCCCACTGAGACATGTAAGAGTTCAATGGATAGAGAACCTGTAGAGTTGAGGACTGTTCATTAATTTAATGGAACATCATTGGATCCATCACAATATTATATTTTTAAAAATGCAGAGAAATAGAAATCTAGATGAAATATCAGTCTAGATTAAGGGTTTTTTTTTATATCAGGGCCACCTGGTCTACTAAATATGGAATGGAGCATACTGCTTCTGCTTTCACCTTTCAGCCCCAATCCAGGAGTCTTCGCAGGCAGACACTTTCGTGTCAAACTATTGTTTGGGTTAAATTTATATTAACCAACAAAGAAATAAAGGGAGAGTAGTATAGATCTATTTCAAGCTATTTAATCTCTCATCAGCTAGCCATACCCTTCTGGGATTTTAACCTGGGCTACTTAGATATTAAGTCGATGTATCAACCTCTAAGCAACAGGCTCTCTTGGCTTTGTCAGCTACATCAGGAGAGAGATTAAATGTTTTTTATCAGGGCAACCTGCTCTACTCAAATATGGGACAGAGCATACTGCAGAAGAGGAGTGGAGATTGCCCTGGAACTAATATTATGTATCTTTTTGTCAATTCAGAATTGATTTTTTGTTTTCCCAGGCTTTTTATATTCTTGGTCCCCATGTACTAATAGCTACGGCACATTAGATATGCATACTCTTGGTGTAATTTGGCTATTTTCACTTCCTGGTTGTTATTATTATTTTAATTTCATTTATGTTTTTTATCCGGTTAGCTCCAGTATTTGCATTTGTTGGCTTCTCTGTGTACAACTATTTTTTTGAAAATCAGCAGTGTTCAGTCCTGCTTCCATTGGACATGTTATTTTTATTAGTGATACCAATTACAAAAGTTTCAGTGCCTTTTGCTTTCAGTCTCTCAATTCAAGCTCAACCAATCTCATTATACCTACGTTGTGCACTGACAATAAAGAATTATTATTATATGAATTTGATTCCATATTTTTCTACTAAATAATTTTGTACACAGCTTTCTCTAGGTTTAATTTTGAAAATTGGACAATTTTGTCACAAAATTTAGAAGTTAGTGAAATGAAAAGATAGTTGTATTTATGTAGTGGAACAAAATGAGGGACAAAATATATATTAAAAACAAATTAAATGTTTGCTTATATGTTTGTTTGTTTTTAAAAAGTATTTAACTCTGCTTTTTTATACAGTGTTTTAAAAATATATTTTATAGACATTTTATTAGAAACAAATTTGCTAGTTTTAATTTTCTCTAATAAAATTTGGCAGAAAATTAAGATGGAAATTTTCCTGTTACTTCAAATTGATATTTATATAACCTATATAAATTCATCACACTTTTAGCATTATTTTTAATGGAATATGAAACGTATCCATGAAAAGGATGAATTTCTTAACTCTCTGATAGTGTACAATACCATGTTGCCACCATGTGGCCAAACATTATTATTTATCATTCAGGTAATTCTCTTCAGTTTCCTGCTCTACCAATAGTAATGTTCAAATGTTGTAAGGACAGGTTTCTTCATCAAATGAAAAGTACAGCAAGATGGTGGTATCTTTACAGTGACCTCATGATATACTTTCATCTTTGTGTATTTGTGTTCTGATATCTGAAGCAAGTATGCATATCACATCTATCAGGACATATTTTGTCACTTGTTCCCTCAGTCCCTCAGAAGACACTAACATGCAAAAAATTATTTTAGTGCTACATTATCCACTATGTCACATCTTTTATTGCTGAACAGTAATTATCGAAATGGCTACAAAAATATTCATGCACATTTCTTTTCTACAAACTATTTTCTCCAAGTACTTCTCCATAACCAAGGACAGGTTGCTGGACCAAAAGTAACACATATTTTGTCATCTGACTCAGAGCAAAGTGTTTCATAAATTAAAAGCTACTGCTTATCACAGATACAAATGCAAATCATTCAAATCTTTTGTATTTACTTAAGACATTAGCAGATAGACCACCAACAAAATAGTTACAGACCTGCTGGTCCTCATCAAGAACTCACCAACATCCCATTTGTGTATTTTTTAACAGAAATGATACATGTTTACTACAATCAACAAGCTCTGTATGTCTTATTTTGACCCATGCATTTTAAAACCCAAAAGGAACGATGTAAAATACACTGAACAGCTCCTGTTTTGCAGATTATACTTTGTCAGAATATAAGCATATGCATATCTGACTGACTTTGAATTATTGCTTTTTTTAAAACATGTGAATAAAATTTTGTTCACTGCTGAAGGCCAAAATACCTGCTCTCTATCTGTAAAATAATAATAAGAACAGATTGAAATTAGAATTGGTTCTATTGACCAATGTACTTATTTTCTATTGATTTTTCTAGAACTGTTATAAATACCTCACCTTACTATAATATTTAATGCATAGCTGCAGAGCTAGATCTCCTTAAGCCATTCCATCCCAGTTGACTTATATTGTCTTGCTAGCATCATGTAATTATGTTTCAAATATTACAAAACCTATCCTCTTAACTGTTCCTTTGGCACACAGTGCTTAGATGATGCTAGAAGATGCTATTAAATTGTTACTGGGGAAGCAACTTCAATTATTCATCCTTTCTGAATCTTCCATTTGTTCTCTGTACATTCAAATGTATCATCTCAAATATACCAAGACAATATCTTACTTGCTTTCTATTGCGCTAACCAGTGGTGGGTCTCATTGCAACCGAACCGGGACCCGGCGTCCAACATATGAACGCGCACAGCATGCGCACACATGCACGCAGTGCACACATGCATCCTTACCTCTTGCGACTCCTCCGTGATGCTCCAGCTGCTCAGCGGAGTGTTGGGCAGGTGCCATGCACTCCATGCGCATGTGCAGAAGCGCCAAAGAGCTCAAATACAGGTAAGGAGCTTGGGTGGGCGGGTGGGCCCTCCAGAACACTGTACCGGAATGGTACCCGGTGCTCTGGGCAGGCACCATACGCCCGTACCGGAGCGTACTGCCTGCAACCCACTACTGGCGCTAACCTAAAACAATAATAATAATAGGGAATCTAGTACAGGTAGTTCTCGACTTATGATCACTATTGAGACCAAAGTTAATGTTGCTAAGAGAGACATTGCTAAGTGAGTATTGCCCCACTTTATGACCTTTCTTGCCACTGTTAAGTGGATCCCTGCAGTTGTTAAGCTACTAGCATGGTTGTTAAGTGAATCTGGCTTTGCTTGTCAGAAGGTCACAAAAGGGGATCACAAGACCCTGGGACACAGCCACAATCATAAATATGAGCCAGCATCTGAATTGTGATCACACAATTAAATGAACTATTGTAAGTTGAGGATTACCTGTAAACTTTCAATCAGAAAAGAGCATGCATATTCCACCACAAAATAATTGCTCTATAGCACTGATTTCTACATTAATTTTCATGCAGATAAGAGGAAGCATACAATTTGGGCTAATATTTAATTATGTTATTTAGCTAATATGCTTGAAAAGACTCAGGAAAGGTATTTTTTAAATAAATAAAGATATCAATATTTGATTTATTTGGCAGGTGCCGAGTGTTTTATGACGCAGATGCCAGATAATACTGCAGAACATACCACAGAAGAACTTCTAATACGTTTAAATCTACCCGAACATTATCTTTAGAGTAGTGTTTCCAATGTTTCCAAAACAACCTTGTTTTTCTTGTTCTCAAGGTTTCTCTTGTTCATGGGAACTCTGAAATCTGCCTTTCATCAGATCAGACTATTTGTCCTTCTATCAGAATTAACTGAATTGGCTGGGGTGACCTTCCACAGTCTGAGGAGGAAGTTTTCCAATTATTTGCTGTTTGATGTTTTTAATTGTACTTGCTTGTGATTGAGCCTGGAATCTCCTGCATACAAATTCTAGGTTTCACCTCTGAGCTAGAGTCCTTTTGCTGGTTTCTGATCCAGATATAGATCTTCTAAAGATTTCTCACTTCCACCTTTGTGTTTTGCAATCGTCTGAAACAATGACCAAATAAAACAGAATTTGAGAATTTGTTGACAGATTCCAAAACACAATCTTAGCATGAAAGATAGAAAGGCAAACAAATATTTATCAATTACTGACATACTGCAAATTCTCATTGAGACAGGTGCATTGGTCAGTGCCACAGACTGGATCAAAAATTTTATGGCAAAATAAATCAAATAGACTCTTAACTGTGAAATAAAAGGTGTACAAATCTATATTGAGCAAAATTTTTATATCACAAGCGTTCTTCTCTTTAACTGTGAGTGAAAAATGGAAAATCTCAGAAAGGAGGACCTGTTTCCATTGAAAGCACCGGTGTTTTATATTTAGCTGAGTTACAAAGTCTAGTCAGTCTCAAGCTTTCTGTGTGACATCATTAGTGTCAGGTTCCTTAATCACAGTTCCTTGTATTATTCATTCTCAAATGGGAAATTTGATAGTATTGTGGCTGTTTGACTCTTACCTGCTTAATAGTTAATAAGCATCATAGTGCATGCTTGCTTTGTAAAATGAAAAAACATAGAGCACATGGGTGTGGTGATTCCAAGATAAATGTTTTTCTAGATGGCAGCAACAGCTAGTATGCTTACAATTCAATTCAGAACATGGTAGATTATCTTGTATATTTGTATGTTAGCAGCATACAATTTCATTAAAGGAGGAAATACTGCACTTAAACAATCAAGGCAGTTTGACTCCCATTGGTATTTCCATCAATTTTTGCACTGCATAAAGTAACACAAATAACTAGCTACAAGAGTGATGGCTAACCTGTTTGTTGTTGGGTGCCAAACATGTGAAGGCCAGCGCATGGTAGCATGCATGTGTGCCGGCACCAGTGGTGGGTTTCAATTTTTTTTAGAACATCTTCTGTAGGTGTGGCTTGCTTTGTGGGAGTGGCTTGCCAGCCATCTGACTGAGTGGGAGTGGCTTGTCAGCCATGTGACTGGGTGGGTGTGGCCAACTTGTAACATATGGTGGAACTCACTTAACAACGCTCTTGCTTAGCAACCAAAATGTTGCCTCAGAAACTCCAGCATTTGAAGCACACAGGTCTTAAAGCTGTCAAGTTACAAGACCCTTGCACCCCTAACCCTTTAGAAAAAAAACCCAGGGGTGTTCAAACTTGACAGCTTTAAGACTTGTGGACTTCAACTCTCAGAATTCCTCCTCTCGCTCTTCATCTTGATGAGGTGCGGATGGATGGGGCGGGGGAGGGAACTGGAACCTATTCTAAATGGCACTGTAGATTTGTGGAACCTCTTCTATAGAAGAGGTTAGAACTGGCAGGAACCCATCCCTGGACAGCACCCATAATGAAAAGTGCCCCTCCCACATGCATGTCGGCACAACCCCCCCTACACGCACCACACTACTCACCCTCAAGCCGAGGTTGGTATTTCCTCTTGGGGGCCTTGGGAGGCTGTTTTCACTCTCCCCAGACTCCAAGAAAGCCTCCGGATCCTGGGAAGGGTGAAAACAGGACCAATGGGCCAACCAGAAGTTTTGTTGGCCTGTTGGGCCCATTTTCTGCCCACCCCTGGCTCCAGATGCTTTCCTGAATCCTGGGGAGGGCGAAAACGGCCACCCAAGGCCCTCCGGAAGACCAAAAATCAGCTGGCTGGTGTGTGATGTGCACTGGAGCTCATGACTCGTGTGCCAGCAGATATAGCTCTGTGTGCCACCTGTGGCACCCGTGCTATAGGTTTGCCATCACGGAACTAAAATGTGAAATGTTGCTTAGAAGAGCCTCTTCTAGTTCTAGCTGATTTATAGCCGGATGAATATTTCCCTGTTTGGTCTTTAAACATTTAATAACATTACTCTCATTTTACAAATCTAATATTTGGCCTTCTAATGGAAGAAGGGATGGGATTCCCCCCAATTCTTTTTTCTTTTACAGCACACTAACCAGATTAACAGATTAGCAGAGTTGGAAGGGATCTTGTAGGTCTCTAGTCCAACCTCTCGCCCAAGCAGGAGACCCTACACCATTTCTGACAAATGACAGTCCAATCTCTTCTTGAAAGGTTCCAGTCATGAAGCTCCCACAACTTCAGAAAGCAAGTTGTTCCATTGGTTGATTGTTCTCACTATCAGAAAACGTCTCCTTATTTCTAGGTTGAATCTCTCCATGATCAGTTTCCATCCATTATTCCTTGTCTGGCCTTCAGGTGCCTTGGAAAATAGCTTGACCCTTCCTCTCTGTGGCAGCCCCTCAAATATACTTCAAATAAATCACATCTACCTATACGTTTACCCAGCGGAAATCCCATTAAAAAATTACAATCAAGTATTTACAGTCCTCAATACAATTCTACAATCAATAGCATAAATGCTAGTTTAATATAATGTTGCAATCAGTAACATAAATATGTCATCTTTAAAAATAAGGCAATCAAAATAATAATAATAATGTTGATAAGAAAAAAACACGGGATAGTGGTTGAGGCAGTACCTGGAGACAGCATAATAGAAGAGAAAGACACAAAGACCTGCAAATAGAAATAGAACATCTCCGGCAAAAGAAAGCAATGGTAGTACCAATAGTATTAGAAGCCTTAGGTGCAATCCCAAAGCAATTGAAACACCTCTTGAACACCATTGGCATTGACAAATCAGTCCTTTGTAAAAGGCAGCTTTACTTGGAACAGCCTACATCCTGTGATAATACATTTAACATCATCAAATATCCACATCTGCCTATCCCAGATCTTTGGGAAGGATTCAATAGATGGATAAAAATGCCAAATCCAGTCTGTCTAACTATGCGATGAGCTATAATATAAAACATGCTTAGAATGTTTTTCTCAGTTACAGTTTGAAAAAAAAATATTCTTTTCTACTCTGTTGAATGTAGATATTACTGGTTTTGTTTGGAATGCAATAGTCATGTATAATGCAAACATAAAACTGACACTAGCTTAAAAATCAGAAACAAGATTAAGTACAAAATTTTATGCACTGTGAATGGCCAAAAAATTCTGTTTTACACATTTAATGCGCATTCTGGTCAGTAAATGCTACTCCGTTTTTCAGCGATTCTGGAGAAACTGAGCAAATATCTCTTGCTCAGATATATTGCATTCATGTCATATTATAGCATGCTATAACCAGAGCTATGAAAAAATAATAAAGCAGATTTTACAACTTTTGAAGGGTTGAAGCTCAGATTTTAAGAGCTGAGACCCTTTTGTGCCATAGACCCACATTGGAACATTTCCTTCTAGAGATCAGATTGGCCTTGATTCTGATGGGCCTGATAAGATCCAAAAGACCTGGCTGTGTGCTTGGCCGTGTCTAGAGCTCCAAATGTGTGAAGGGATCCATTTCTGGCTAGATGGATGATTGTTGGTCTTCTCAGCAGTGGTTTGTTTAAATTTTTGCATATCTATTTGTATATTAGTTTTATAATAATCCAGAGATAACTTTTGAGATGAGCAGCTATATAAATTCATTCATTAAACAAACAAACAAACAAACAAACAAACAATGTTTTGTTTTTTAATAGCATACTGGACATTGCACAAAAAATTGGAACAAAGATCAAAACTAAATTTAATTGCATTTATTATACAAGTTGTACTGCAGGAAAAATCAAGAGAGAAATATTTGAAAATGCAAACTCAGTTCAGTATCCACAATGAGAAACAATTGTTTTTCCCACTTTTACCTGAAAACTACAAACATGTATATTGAGATCAGTAATATTACCTTTATTTACTTAAAGTATATCCCTATTTCTTTTATTCAGTGCTAAGTTTTGCTTATAATAAATACTATACGATACAGTAATAAAAATAATTGAAGTGTGATACAAACCTCAAAATGGTTCCGGATATCTAGGAAATGGTTATCAGAGGTGATAAAAACATTACTGAGGCAAGTGGGTCCCATTCAAAATCTAATAGGACTGATATGGGAAATCTTGACACTAAAACAGGCTTTTAAAGGAAGATTTATCAACAGGATTCAGAACTAAAGAGATAATTGGTTAGCTATGCAACCTTGAACTGGAAATGCTCCCAGCTGGGCCAATATGTGCTCTGTACTGGTTCTAGTCCACAATCTGGTTGCACCATTTGGAATGTGTTTTCAGAAGCAAGGCTGCAAAATGTGCTTTCTAACAGGGCCCAGACATGGATGAGTCACCTGTGTTCCCTTGCCCAATTTTTCCCAGTATCCAGCTTCATTTCTTCCACTCTTTGCAAGCCAGCAATTCATCCCACAAGCAGGGAAAAAAGAAAACCACTCCCCTCTTTGTCGGAAGAACTCTGGGCAGGGAAAAAGAGAGTAAATTCTATTTTGTCACAGACTGGAAAATGCAAGCTGGACTTCAAAATGTCATTTTGATAGACAACATCACACAGAGTACTGAGCCACTCAGTCAATTAGGATTTCTAAAGACTTTCACAGAGTTTAGAAAGTTCAACTCTAAATTAGCCTTTGTATGTGTTAATCTACATGAGTGTATGAGTAAACGCTGAACCATGCAAAAATTCTCTTTTGCTAACAAAACATTGCTGATTCTTGGAGTCAGGCTTCATTGTGTCCTGTTGCAGATGTTTAATTCAAAACAGCCCAAACAGAAAATTAGCCCAACTGATTGCTAAGTTTCAATAGCTGAATGACTGATGACCCTTTCCTTTCCTTAATTGAAATGAAATCCAATTTGGTTAGTAAGCATTCAGTGTAAACACCATAAACATGCATTCATTTAAAAAGACACTAATTTAAAGCTTAGAAGAACTTGCTCCTGTTTAATATTGGCAGCTGTGATATACTCCCTATTACTATTTCTGAGTAAAAATAGAGGAGGAATACTTTTCATTAAACATCTTGTCTGTATTTTATATAGATTACTTACTGATTTCAGTGGTTTTTTTTTTTTTTAAAATGTGTCAATAGTTGGAAAAAGTGCTTGTGCTTCCTAGGTAACCTATCTGGTCAATTTTCAATTGAAAGCACTGCACCTCTGTATAGCATGATAGATCAACCATTTTCACATTGGAGGAAACTTTTTCTTTGCTCCATCTCCAAAAGCTTGAGTTTCAGACATCTTAGTGGCTCCTTTGAATGTGGGGTTGATGTAGTAGGGTAAAATTGAGGGCATTTATTTATTTAAGTAGTGGGAACACAGTGGCTTATGTGGTTAGAACACTGAGTTGGCAAGCAGCAAGTCTGAGTTTGAGACCAGAGAGTTGCCCTGGGATGGGGTTGAGCTCTGGTCATTTGCTCCAGCTCAAGTTGGCAATATAAAGGATCCTCAACTGGGTGTCACCGAAATAATGGTGATGTCCTGCAATGGCTAATCCCGAATTATACAGCCACTCATCTTGTACCAAGCTAAGTCAGTTTCCCATTCTTCAAGGAACAAATGGTATACAAAGCACCAAATATCTTCCTTCCTTTTCCCCCCACCTATAGAAACAGGATGTTATTATTCCTGGTTTGCCTCTGAAGCTGGGAATTCCACAAAGAAAGCATCCTAGAAGAAGATAATGGCAACTCATTTCTATACAGTTGCCAAAATAAAGCCACTAGGAGTCAAGCTTAACTTTACATTCATTTTCTGTACTGGAAAGTTGGCAGCTGTAAAACTAGTTGTGGGTTGTTCTCAGACTTCTTTCCAGGAAAATAGAAATAGTGGTTTATTTATTCAAACCATACAAACCATATATCACAAACAAACAGCAAAGATAATGATAAATGGAGAACTGACAGATTCGATTGATATTCGGAAAGGGATAAGACAAGGTTGCCCATTATCACCCTTGTTGTTCGTGTTAATGTTAGAAGTCTTAAATAGAAACATTAGAGAAGATAAAGACATAAAAGGAATGGAAATTTAAAAAGAAGAATAAAAATTGCAAGCATTTGCAGATGACCTAGTCTTCATTTTAGTAGATCCATTGGAAACCGCACCTACATTGATAGAAAAAATAGAGGAACGTGGAAAAGTAGCAGGTATGAAAATAAATAAAGACAAAACGAAGATTTTAACAACGAACGTGCTAGCAAGACAAAAGGAAGTACTGGCGGAAGCTTTGAAGATTCAGGTCATGGACAAGTTTAAATATTTGGGGACATATTTGACAGCAAGATATAGTACACTTAAAGAGAACAATTATTATAAACTTAAACAACAAATTGCAATAGACCTGGCCAAATGGGAAAACTTACAACTATCGCTAATAGGGAGAATATCAACAATCAAGATGAATATACTACCCAGGATTTTATATTTGTTCCAGACAATTCCAATTAGATTAGGGAAAGATTTCTTTGAAGACCTTAACAAAATATTATTGAAGTACATTTGGCAGGGAAAGAAAGTGAGAATAAAACGTAAACTGTTACAAGATGCTAGAATAAGAGGAGGATTTGGCCTACCTAACTGGGAGTTATATTACCAGGCAACAAGCTTGATGTGGGTTAAGGAATGGATAATGTTAAGAAACTCTATATTATTGACGTTAGAATGTCATGATTTGTTGTTGGGTTGGATGTTTTCTTATGGTATAAGGGAGTTAGATATAACAGTTAGATATGGTGAAATATTGAATGCTAAGAGTGAACTTA
Source organism: Thamnophis sirtalis (assembly GCF_051295495.1). Lineage (NCBI taxonomy): Eukaryota > Metazoa > Chordata > Lepidosauria > Squamata > Natricidae > Thamnophis > Thamnophis sirtalis. The sequence continues at coordinate 83,132,413 of NW_028261383.1, forward strand.
AATCTATGCAAGAATGAGAAGAACAAGATATAAGAATGAACTGGTTTTCATACACACAAATACATTCCAGATATGATAAAGATTTTAAAATAGAAGGTTTTTATGATAAAGTGACTGACTTGGATAAAAGTCTGACAGGTACTGTTTAGTTTTAGTTTAGTTTTATTTTATTTATATACCGCCCTATTCCCTAAAAGGGACTCAGGGTGGCGAACAACTTAAACGGGAAGAGGAAACATACAAGTACAAAATACACATATTAAAATGACCAACAACCACACATGTTGAGAGGGGAGGGGAGCTCATCAACCCCATGCCTGCCGACACAGCCAGGTTTTAACGGCTTTTCGGAAAGCAGGGAGAGAGGTGAGGGTCCGAATCTCCGCAGGGAGTTCGTTCCAAAGGGCCGGAGCTGCAACAGAGAAGGCCCTCCCCCGGGTCGTATCCAGATGGCATTGGCTGGTGGATGGAACCCGGAGGAGGCCAGCCCTGTGCGATCTAATGGGTCTTTGGGAGGTAATTGGCAGCAGGTGGTCTTTCAAGATGAAAAGGTGATCACTGATGAAAAGGTGATTAAAAATTATATGGATACTTATTAGAGGTTAAACTAGAGGAAGAACAAGTTAAAGAATATATGATTGCTGGGTGGAAAAATTTTAGTCATGGAATTGATTTAGAGAAATGGCAAAAATTATAGTCACAAAATTATAAAATGACGATGTCAACAGCACATAAAGAAAACTTGTATAAGATGTTTTACAGGTGGCACTTACCCCCGTCCAGAATAGCACGAATGTTCAAGGACAAATCAGAAAAATGTTGGAAATGTCATTAGATATTACCATATGTGGTGGACATGCGTAGAAGCTAAAAGATATTGGACTTGGTTGGAAAAAATGACTCAGAAACATATAGACTTTAAACCTGAGATTTTTTTATTGGGAATATTACTGGAAATATACAATAGAGACTTGAAATATTTGATTGTAAACATGTTAACGGCAGCTAGAATTGTATTTGCAAAAAATTAGAAAAATGTAAAAATACCAACTCAGGAGGAAGTTATTCAGAAAATAATGGAAGGTGCTGAAATGAGTAAATTGACATTTGAAATTAGAGAACAAGAAGATGAACAATTTTATAAGGTATGGGATTTATTTTACCAGTGGTTAGATAAAAAAGCATGTAAATGAAAAATGTTGGGGAATTTTTATAATATAAGAATAATAGAATAATACAGATAACAATACAAAGGTATATGATCATTGAATAGATTTAGGATGATGTAATGAAGTGTTATAATATAAATGAACCTAATACCTAAAATATTTCATGCCAAATGAAGGAATAATAATAATAGTCAAATAAATGATGTACAATGATACTAATGTATACCTATATACTAGATTGATAATTTGTGATTTTATATACAATTGAAAGTGAGGACTATGGAAATGATGCACAAAAACTCTGCAGCCAAACGACATGCTGTATGTAATTGAAGAAGGTTCTATGTGTTATGTGTTGTCTGTCTTTGTCTGTCCAAAAAAGAAAAATATTCTTTAAAAAGAGAGAGAGAGAGAGAGAGAGAGAGAGGGAGGGAGGGAGGGAGGGAGGGAGGGAGAGAGAGAGAGAGAGAGAGAGAGAGAGAGAGAGAGAGAGAGAGAGAGAGAGAGAGAGAGAGAGAGAAAGGAACAAGAAATGATAGTCAACAATTTTTGGGTTTGCGGAAATACCACCCTAAGAAAATATAAATTAAGAGCTGGAAGAGACACCTGCAACAATAGAAAAAGAAAGGAAAAGAGGAGGAGAAGAAATGAGAGGAAAAGGAGGGAAGGAAGAGAGAGGTGAGGAGAGGAAGATGGAAAGGGGAAGGAGAGAAGGAGAAGGTAGGAAGGGGAAGGGGTAGAGAGAAGTAGGGGAAAGGTAAGAGAAGAAGGAAGGGAAAGGAGAGGAGGAAAGAAGAAAGTAGAGAAGGGTGGGAGGGAGAGAAAGGAAGAGAGGAAAGGAGATGAGAGAAAAAAGGAGGGAAGGAAGATAGAGAGGAGGAGAGGAAGATGGAAGGGAGAAGGAGAGAGAGAAGGAGAGAGGGTAGGAAGGGGAAGAGGAAGAGAGGAGGAGGGGAGAGGTAAGGGAAGAAGGAAGGGAAAGGAGGAAGGAAGGAAATCGAGAAGGGAGAGAGGGAGAAAAGAAAGAGAGAAGAAGGTGGTGTCAAAACAGGCGAGGGATGGTAAATAAAGCAACCAAATGGAATATTATAATTCCATAAATGGAATGACAAATGTATAAAATGAATGTAAAAAAAGAATGATAACTATGTGAATGTATCCTATAACTGTATTTAGAGAACAAAAAAAACTTTTTATATATATATATATAAAGAAATAGTGGTATGGACATTTTCCTTAAACTGAATGAATGTTTTTATTTTTAGAATTTAATCACCTGAATCACCCTTAAATATATGACCGTCCTCCTCATAGAACCTGAGATAGAGCAGAAGAACGGAACTGTCAATACAGTTGCAGCAAATGAAAGAGAAAAAAGATAGTAGTACTTAAAAAACACTTTCCTTCTAAAAAGGCTTACAGCAAGGAGAGTGGAGATGATTGAAAAGCAGCTTTGTGGAAGCTATCGCTGGACTACTTGGGAGGGCTTCTTGTATAGATAGCAATATGAGTGATTTACTTACTGGCAGGTGAAGAATCTGTGCACAGCCCATGAAAGAGAATGTTTGGCATCTAAAGAACAAGATGACAGAGAGAAATGTCAGAGTGAAAGTACTGGAAGAAATACTTTAAGTTGAAGGAATGCTGTCAACTCAGGCCCCAAATCAGGCTTCCTTTTGGGGAGGATTCCCATCCTAGGAAGAAATGTGAAGGTTTCCTGTTGGATACTCTTCTTTCCCCTAATACCCTAGCACCATGATGGCGAACCTATAGCACGCGTGCTACAGGTGGCACGCATAGCCATTTGTAAAGGTACACAAGGCATTGACTGGTCAACTCCAGCGCGAATGCGTGTGCTGCCCAGCCGACTTTGGCCTTCTTTTTTGGCCATTTTCGGGAACGGACTTCCAGTTTGTGTGTTGGGCCATTTTTCGTGCTCCGGAGCCTTCAGGAAAGCCTCCTGAAGCCTCCAGAGGACCTCTGGGGGGTGGGGGGAGACTGTTTTCACCCTCCCCAGGCTCCTAGAAAGCCTCTTGAGCCTGGGAAGGGCGAAAAATGGGTCCATTGCAGGCTAAAAGCGGGGGGAAGAGGGTGGTCACATGCATAGCATTATGGGTGTGGGTATACCCATGCATGACCCCCCCTGCACTCCCCCCGCTTTTGGGATGCAATCTGAAAAAGGTTATCCATCACTGCCCTAGCATTTATTATGGAACTTGTCTGCAGTTAATATTTGCTTGGAAGCAGTTTATAGACAGAATTCCTTCTTGGCACAGTTGAAATCTCTTTATTAAAAGAAGTCAATGCTAGCAAATTGCATTCTTAGCGTCTTTTCCTTTCAACACTTGCACTTGAACAGATGAAGGGAGTTAATATGCCCCTTTCTAATCTTCCACGGGCAGTAGTGTCAGATAGATCTCGATCAGTCTGGAGAATTTTCTTTTCAACTAAGTAGTGGTGCTGTTATAAATCTGGTTGATCTCTGGAATGTAAAAACCACTCTGGTGTGCCCTTTCCCACTTCCCAGAATTCTCATTTGTTAGCTCATCAAGGAATAAAGCTTGATGAAGCAGCAGTAGAGATTGGTACAGCAAAAATGGAACCAGATTCATGAAACAAACCCAGCAAACCATGGCCACTGAATAGGACAATAAACATGGTTTGCTACCTCTTGACCCATGCAATATTATCAAGTGCAGTTTTACAGATATTTAAAAATGTATTATCTGATGGAAGTGGAGAGTCAGCAGCTATTTATAATATTTTGCTAGACAATCTGCTCCCTATTTCTGAACATGGAAATGGGGAGGATGAAAATAATAATTCTGAGGCAGATAGTCAATCCGCCCAGGTAAGTCTTTATTCAGTCACCCATGTTTTGGCAACTTTTCTTTGAATGACTACAATGTATTTTATATTGCATTGCCAATATGTTATGGAATCTTTAGGAACTGAAGTATAAAGCTGCATTATTTTTAATGGGAACTGAAGGAACTGACTATAAGATTCTTGCATTTTACTATCTGTTTGCTACAATATAATACAATGCAACATATTTTCTGGCTATTTTTTTAATGTTAAAAAACTTTATTGATCTGAGATCAAAATACTTTTATACAACCTGCTTAAGTCCTGAATTTATATCTGAAAATACTTCTGCAAATATCTCCAGGTGAAGTGCACTGAATGAGTTAGAGAAAGTCCCCTGCTATTAAATAGCAAGCACACCATTCAATTAAAATTTCATATTAAAACTAAGGCATGTAGTTGAAGAAAAACATGCAGATACCTTAGCTGTTAAATAGTAAGGAACTTACTGGTATCCTTGGCTCTAAGTTTACAAAATGAGTGGCAGCTCTACTTGTAGTTTTATCCTTGTTCCTATTTGTCTTTGCTGATTGTGAGCTCAGACACCCTCCATTGCCAATATGAGCCATTTGGGATTCTAATTTTGAGCTTTCTAAAGAGGGAATATACTGTTTTTTTGTTAAGAAAAAGATAGTTTGATACAATGAAGAACCCATCTTTTACTTACACATAGTCAGGAAATATTTATAAAAGACAAGTTCACATTGCATCTCTCTTCATAGTTGAATATGTTTAGTCCAGGCCAGAATTACTACTTATGGATGCAAAAATGTGGATTGAATTACAGTAAAGCTATTAATAAAAATATCCAAGTCTTAATAATAATACCATGAGATGGCAGCAAGTTCTAATAAGTGACAAGACAAAAAATTATTACAAGTAGTTCTTGCTTAGTAACCACCATTGGGGGAAGCAATTCTCTCACTAAGTGAGTTAGTTGTTAAGCAAGGAATTATGTAATCACAATCAATTTATAATGTTGCTTCAGCCATGGTTGTGAAGCAAGTGACTTGCAGTTATTAAGTGAAAGGTCATGTGATTGCAACTTGCAATTTTACTTCTGGCTTCTCCGCTTACTCTGCTTGTCAGAAGTCAGTTGTGAAATAGATAGATAGTAATGTGCAAATGGTGATCTCATGACTGCACAATGTAGTTATGGTTATAAATGCCCAGTGGTTGCAAGCTGCCCAAATCTTGATCATATGACTACAGAGATGCTGCAATGGCTGTGTGGACTGGTTGTAAAGATACTTTTTCAGTGTTATCATAATTTTGAACAGTTTATAAACAATGTGTATAGAAACTCCCTTCATTTTTATTAGATAGATTGATTCAAACTGACCCAGGAAGCTTCTGTAAATGAGGGTAAATTTGAATCTGAATTCCCCTAGTACTAGTCTAATATTTCAATTAGTTCAGGACTCCCCAACTCCCGGTCAATGACCATGATCCAGTGCTGGGCCATACCCTGTTCGGAACTGGCCCGCTGAAGTGGTGGGTGAACTGTATTTGTGAAAGCGGCATGTGCGTACAACTCCCCCTTCCCATCCCCATCCTGTCACCACTGCCTCCGCTAGTCTGCCGAGCCAGAAAGTTGGAGACTACTGAACTAGTGGGCTACTAAACTAGCTTACCAGTCTTACTCATAAAAAACAACAAAAGAGTTTTCAATCTTGCATCTTACTGTGGTGTGAATGCTTTTTATTCTGCCATGACACTGTCGTCAGCTTTTCCTCAGTTGTTGATGAAACAGCATAGGCCACTTTTACTGTACCACTTTAAATAAAATACCATACAAGCACACATATGGTAGCATTTTCAAATATCTGAAAAGACATCATGTAGAAGAAGTTCAGTGCCTCTTTTGTCCTCCTAAATGCAGGATATATAGTAAAAGATTTATGTGACAAGAAGGCAGATTCCAAATGAATATTGCAAGCAATTCTTAATAATATAAGCAGTTTGAAAATAGAAACCATCATTCATTAAACTGATGAGCCAGCATTTATTGGACATATCCAAAGTGAAGGCTTCACAGCCTTTTGTTCACTATGATTTAATTTGGGATTGTATGGTACGAACAGCTTCTTCTAGCTCTATCATTCCCATATTCCCTACGTGGTGATGCAAGAAAGCATTATTAATTTTATTTATTTATTGGACTTTTGTGCTTCCTAACAGAGAAATTCTCTGAGTAATGTGATTTGTTCATTCAGTTGTTTTCAGCTTTTTTCATTAGATATAATTTAGCCAGGACTGTATGTCAAGAACAGCTTCTTTGTAAATTCATATCAGTGTGGTTATTATTGCTCTGTAGTCTGTATTATTGCTCTGTGTTTGATCTTGTTAATTTAATAGCATTTTCCTTATTACTGGAACGAGGAATATAAAACTGTCAGAATTATTCTCAGCAGGAGCAATATATTATATATGCCTAAGTAAATAAGTAAATATTAGCTCTGGAAAGTAGTATTGTTTTCATTTCTGTCTTATGATTAACTGAGAATGACATACAGTATATTAAATTGTGGGTTTACATTAATAGAAAAATAAGTTATTTTATGGAATACGGTTTACAACATTACACATTATTCATCACTGTCAGTTAACAAGGATTTCTGGATTGCAACTTCATTCTTTTACATCTCCGTCCTTCATTCTGAAAGAATCACCTTCCATGATTTCCTAGATACTAGGTGTTAGCAAATGAAATCAGGCAAACAGAATGCGGTAAGAAACTATCAGAACTGGGATTCTCATCAGAAAGGGAGAATGTTGAATTAACTGACACTTTTCCTTTGACTTCATTCCATTCAAGATACCCAAGCACCAGGGGTGGGTTCTGGATTCTTTTATTGCTGGTTCGCTCAGCGACGTACTATGCACGCATGTGCATTAGGTAAAATTTTGCTTCTGTCCATGCGCAAAAAACAAGATGGTGGCGCCTACGGTGCCACTGATAGAACCAGTTTGGATGCATAGGTGGCCAAGTTACTACCTATTCGGCTGCACTGGTCCCAACTGCTAGGAACCCACATCTGCCAAACACTTCATCTGAAAAGAAATATAGTTTCAATTAGACACACAGGCAGATAATGTTTGGGAAAGAAGTAAAGCTGAACTAATACTAACAATGTATTGTCAGAATGTCTTATGTTGTTTTTGTAAGGTTTAGGAAGATGTCCTTCAGCAGACAAGATTAAAACCACTGGAAAGCTTTGGATTGCAAAAGGATGCTTTACAAGTTACCTCTCTTCTATCACTGATTAATTTTGGGAATTCAGTTTATGTGTGTGAGTTTCCTTAATCACTACAATACATCAAAATATTAATAAATAAATGAATAACAATAGATAAGAAACACGAGTAGTTATGAATGTATCATGCAATGAAAATTAAGATTCAGAACATAGTTTTTAGGGACTCAGTCAAGTAGCCTACCCTAGTCCATTAATCACTGCTTTTTCCATCTTCAGGAAGTAGAAGGAAGAATCATATTTAAATAAATTGGTGTCTCTTTTGAAGATAACAGAATAACAGAGTTGGAAGGAACCTTGGAGATCTTTTAGTTCAATCCTCTGCTCAAGCAGGAGAACTTCTACCATTCCAGACAAATGGTTACCCAGTCTCTACTTGCTCTGACTGTCAGGACATTTCTCCTTATTTCTAGTTTGCTTGTCTCCTTGATTAATTTCCATCTATTGCTTCTTGTCTTGCCCTCAGGTGCTTTGGAGAAAAGGCACCTTCTTGTCTGTGACAGCCACTCAAATAACAGAAGACTGCTATCAAGTCACTCACACAGTCCTTCTCTTCATTAAACTAGACATACCTTAAGCATTCATTGTACAGTTTAGCCTCCAGACTCCTAATCGTCTTTGTGGCTCTTCTCTGCATCCTTTCTAGAATCTCAACACCTTTTATATTGTGACCAAAACTGGATGAAGAGGTACAAATGCATTGGAGGGGAAAAAAGAGGATTTCATTTTAGCAAATAAAGCTACAAAGCTCCCTAGCCCAAATTGCTAGGTAGTCCTCGACTTACAACCATTTGTTTAGCGATGGCCCAAAGCCACAACAACACTGAAAAAAGTGATTCCTGACAGTTTCGACAGTCAGGACCATTGCAGTATGCCCAAGGCCAGTGGTGTTTCTTCTTAAAGTATCTTTTATACTTCTACCTCAGCTAAAAAGAAAGCATAGTTGCTTTTTAGATGACTTAAACAATTATGAGTGACATTCTATTGAAGGATCAGAGGGAGGTAATATATTAATGAGGAATAGCTATAATTCATGGCATTGCATGAAAGGGAGTGGAAATCTTAAGGAAAAACTGGCAAGAAAGGATGACAAATAGCTATTTTACCCTTTCTTTGAGATTTTAGCTAAAAACAGTCATTTTCAACCAAAGGAAAAAACAGGTGTGGCGTTTGACTTCCAGAATGCTCCAGACAGCACAGACTTACTGAGAAATTTGGGGACTGGTTTATATATCTGGAAGATTCTTAGTGTTTTCCCACCCTAAAAGGAAAATATGTAGATGTCAGTGATTCCTTTAAGCTTCTTCCAGCTGCTACAGATTTGTTGGTTCCTAAACTGATAGAAAAAACATTTAAAGAACAATTTACCAGTGTTTTTTTTCTATACAGTCTGTATATAGACTGATTCCATCTGCTCCATCCTGTAGTAATAATTGATAAAAAATGATAATATGTAAGCAACATTTTTGAATAGTCAGGAAATGTCCTTCATTCCCAACTGCAAGCTATGATTAAACGGGTAGGATTATAATTATTGTATATTGCTTTCAATTAAAGCCAAATAAAATGTGCTATTATGCTCATCTCTCATTTGATAAAACAATTGCAAATATTTTGTGGCTTACTTCCATAACAATTTTTTCTACCAATCATAGCACAGTTGCTGAAAAATAAACATAAACTGAGACAACATTCCAGATATAACCTGGGCAGTTATTAAATTCTGAGAACTATGCTGAATTAGCAGGTAGAATAAAAGAATCTAAATACCATTCATTCCCATTAAGTTAAATCATATACATTTGGAAATCTTTTCCTCTTTAACAAAGATATTGTTAATTGTGAAAAATAAAAAAGGCTTTGAGTCATAACAGTATGGGCCTGTTCATGATCTGTTCTACCTGGAAGCAAGAACTAATGGGACCACAACATAGACAATAAATAAGCCAAAATAGTCTTGGACTTTAGTATTCAGACAGACAAACATTTGCCATACCATTTGTTGTGGTAGGACTTGTTGATAAGAAAGACAAAAATGTCCAGATAGTGAACACTGCAATATGTGGATAAAGCAGAATAGGAGAGAAAGAACTGGAGAAAGTTACAAAATACAAAGATCTGTAAATAGAAATAGAATGAAGGGGGCAAAAGAAATCATAGTACCAATACTGATGGGTCCCTTGGGTGTAATGCCAAAAAATCTGGAGCACCATTTGAACATCATCAGCATTTAAAAAATATAACTTAATTAAACTTGTCAAAATATAAAATACAAGCAAAAATAAAGATAGTGGGACAGTTGTGAAGGGGAAAAGGGGAAGAGAAAAGTATAAGGTAAAGGGAGAAAAGAGCATTAGCTTCCAATTATTTTCAGTGCAGCAAAATAAAGGCAATAACACTGCAGCCTCAACTTCTTGCTATTGCATGCTTAATATATTCTAGCCTTTTTAAAAACAACAACAATCTTATCTAATAAGCAAAGTCAGAATTTCATTTTTTTTCTGTCTCAAGCACCGAGTCTAGAAGTGGTTTCCAGGTAGAAACAAAGTTGGATGCATTCTTTTCTTTAATTAAAGAAATTAATTTGGCCGTCTCTGCTAGCTCCATCAGTTTTTCCAACTATTTTTCCATTGTGGGAATGAGTATACTCTCCATGTAGAACAACAAAGATCAAGATTTCCCCCCAAGTTTCTTGTTCATTAAACCTAGAAGAAGAGTCTGCTTGATTTTTACATTTATAATATTATAAATTATAATATTATTTATAACACTATAAATATAAATTTATATAATTTCAAGAATCTTCTGTATTAAAATATGAATCCTACGCTTGTATTTCTTGGCTGGGGTAACACCATAAGCACTGACAAAATCACAATCAGTTAATTGAAAAGACAGTTTTATTTGGAACAGCTTACATCCTGTGATGATTCCTTTAATATTATTGAACAACAACATCTGCCTATCCTAGGGCCTTGGGTAGGGCTCAATAGGTGGACAAAAGTGCCAACCCCAGCCAAATGTGAGATGGGCTGCATACAAATTAAACAAACAAAGAAAGAAAGAAATATCTGAACGTGTGAGTAACTATAATAATTTACTAATTATGCATGCTACCAAAAAACTGCCAGGGATCTTGGCAGCACACAGCAATCAATGAAATTACAACACAGTCAATAAAACATAAGAAATAAAGCAAAAAATTTCAACCTCTCTTACTGAAGGCCTAGGTGAAGAGTCTTCACAGTTCTTCCAAATGATAGCAGAGAGAATGGTATCTAGGTCTTGAAAACCAATTGAATTAATTCCTCATTCCAGATGGAAGGTGCTGCTACAAAGAAAATGTGGTTCCAGAGCCTTGAGAGACAACATTGTTTAACTGAAGGAACCCAGAGTGGATCAAACCTACAGGATCAAATCACCTAGGCAGATGACACTGCATAAAGGTCCCTCAAGTAATGAGGTCCCATGATGTGTAGTGCTTCATAGGTAACAACCAGCATCTGAGCTGCGGTGGCACAGTGTTTACAATGCAATACTCCTGACTGCTGGCTGACTGAAATTTGGCAGATCGAATTGCAACAGGCTCAACGCTGACTCAGCCTTCCATCATTCTGAGGTGGGTAAAATGAGGACCCAGATTGTTGGGGGCAATAGGCTGTCTCTGTCAACTGCTTAGAGAGGGCTGTAAAAAACACTTTGAGACTATATAAGTCTAAGTGCTATTGCTATCTTGAATTGCACCTGGAAGCAAACAGACAACCACTACTGTTCCTGAAACCCATTAGTACTTGCACTACACATTCTGGACCCATTGAAGCTTCCAGGTATTCTTCAAGCACAGTCCCATGTGCAGCACATTGCAGGAGTGAAACAGTGGGGTGACTAGAGCATGAGTGAATGTATGAAATGTACCACTGTCAAAATACCTAGGATAGTTATTTATTTAAGCTCTTCACAATTTCTTTAATGATACACAAGAGAAGTAGGATGCCCCAGAGGAATGCCGGATGAAGGCAATGGATCAGGATGAGTGATATGGAAGGAAGGTGGAAATTAGTTGCAGTTAAAGAGATGCCATAATTCTTTTAAAGACTACCCAAATAGTGTCCGGTTATAATTTTAGGGATAATAAATTAAGTTTTGGGACAGCAACATTCATTGCTTACAATTACAGAGATTTGAATAGCCATTACCACTTGAAAATCAATTGAATTAATGTTTTCATAGCTTATAAAAGCTTGGATATACAAGTGGCCAGTGTGTGGCCTATATTGGTGTAGCGATCAACTGGTAATTTAAAAAAATAAGCTCTTGTTGGGGCACTGAAAGTATGGTGAGATTAAAGCATGATTAAATTATTCACAGGCATACTTGTGACAAACAATAATTGTAGTGATAATTATCAAATGAAGAAAAGCAGGAAGGAGAAGTCAAAAACAAGAATTACTATTTATAAAACTCCAGCCTTAGGCTTGTCACAGTGTTTCAAGCTGGAATTGATAATAGCTCAGCCTCTGTTTCTTATGATGTAGAAGAGAAGTTCCATGCTCTACATGGGGCAGCCCTTGAAGAGTGTTCGGAGACTCCAGCTGGTCCAGAATGCAGCCGCGTGAGCGATTGTGGGTGCACCCCAGTACACCCACATTATACCTATCCTCCGCGAGCTGCACTGGCTACCTATTGGTCTCCGGATACGCTTCAGGGTGCTAGTTATTACTTATAAAGCCCTACATGGTATTGGACCTGGGTACTTGAGAGACCGCCTTCTGCTGATTACCTCCCACAGACCCATTCGATCCGACAGATTAGGCCTTCTCCGTATTCCATCTGCCAGCCAATGTCGGCTGGCGACTACTCGGAGGAGGGCCTTCTCTGTGGCTGCCCTGGCCCTTTGTAACGAGCTCTCCGTGGAGATTCGGACCCTCTCCACCCTTCAGGCCTTCCGGACAGCCGTGAAGACCAGGCTGTCCCAGCAAGCCTGGGGTTGAGTCCCCCCCCCCTACTCGAATTTGCTGTGTCTGTTGTGCTTTTAAATTGTTCGTATTGTCTGATTGTCTTTGTCTTACGTTTTGTAATTTCCCCTCCCTTGGCTTTGTTCAGCCGCCCTGAGTCCCTTCGGGGAATAGGGCGGCCTACAAATTGAATAAATTCCAAACTTGTATGCTGCCGGTTCACACTGGTTCATGCAAATTGGCCAGATGTCATCAAGGACCCATGCCCAGATATGCGTGTTCCTGCTACCAAATCAATAGTGAAGAGAATAGGATACCATTACTGATGTAGAAGTGTGTTCTAGATTGTGAATGTGTGAGAAGGGAGTAATCCAGTGGACGTGAGGTTGTAATCCAGTGGATGTGAGGGTCTCCATCTCCCCCCCAACCTGAGGAACTATCAATCAGTTCTTGAAGAAATTGAAGAAATGACAGAACAAGGCTATACAACTAGGGAATGAAGATGTTGGTAAAGATTTGGAGGCACACATTTCTGCTACATCTGGAAGTGAACTCTCAACAGAACTCTGCATAGGTGCAGACCTATAAGTGTGCATCACATACTTCAATGAAGATCTGGGGTTTGATTTGCAGATTGAATCAATGATGTGAAATCAAGTGAACTGGGATTTCTCTGTAGCCTTTGCTTCTTCTTTTTTGTAAATTAGAGATGTCCTACTTTGACAATTCTGAAGTTATATTCATATCAAAATTCTAGTGATCTCCTGCTACATCAGACCAACATTCTTCTAAGGAATGACCTGAAGTTCTTTTAGGTCTAGCATAGTGATGCTGTAACCAATTCTAGAAGTAGTGGAAACTCCCTGAAAATTTGAGAGGAAATCCCTCTATAACAGGGGTGTCAAACTTGCGTTGTCATGTTATCAGATTACGTATTGTGACTTTTTTCTCTTTGCTAAAACAGGGATTGGCATGGCCAGTGTATGATGCATCTGGCCCATGGGCGCCACAATTTTGTCACCTCTGCTCTATAACCTTTTCCTTCACCCAACCTGTGAATCATGTTGTGGCCTTCAACACATGTTTACCTTTTCTCTGTTGGTTTCCTCATCATTGTCATAGTGACTGAGGTGTTGAGAGGATTAATTAGCTCATGTTTATAAATAATCTTGAAGCTGAAAAGTGCTAACTCCTAAGTATTACTGTCATGAATTATTAAAGATGGGTGGTGTGTAAAGTAAGTATATCAGGAATGCATTTCTAAGCCTTAGAACTATTTAGCCAAAGTCTTTTGTTACAATGAATTGTTCCAGTGCAAAGGAGTTGATGATCAGATGATCTGAAAGCAAAACAACTCTGTTCCACTCTGAAGCAAGAACCAAGGATGTGCCATGGCCAAGGCAATTGGATGGGTTTCTGCTACTTGCTTTCTGCATTCTTACTAACAGCAGGGGAAATTAGTTAATGGGATTGTTCCCAGGGATGGTAAATGTCTTTTTCCAAGACTGCGTAGATTTAAAAGAGGCGCTAAGACATCCCTATGTAGTGAAGATTGAGATTTATCTTAAAGAGCCCTTCAAGGTAATTTGGTTAAAATGTGTTGGGCAATTATATGCTATAAAGATTAGTTCTTAAACTGATGAAGACTCAGGACAAATTTATTATTTAACCACCTGGAAACTCTCATGCTATTAATTCAAAGGGCCACCACTTTGTTGGTTCAAGAAAGCTATTTTAAAAAAGATAAGAAAGCTCCACCCTAATCTAACTTGGAGTACATTGATTTGGTTCCACCACAAATCCGCGAAGCCCTTCTGTGCGGAGACATACGCGCGAAGTCTAATTCGTGCCGTTCTAAGCGCTAAGGAAAAACGCGACCCTACCGCGATGACATAATCGCGGAGGGCAGAATCACGCATTCCCAAGCACTCACTACCCTAAACCTAACCCTAAACCTAACCCTAAACCTAACCCTAAACCTAACCCTAACCCTAACCCTAACCCTAACCCTAACCCTAAACCTAACCCTAAACCTAACCCTAAACCTAACCCTAAACCTAACCCTAAACCTAACCCTAAACCTAACCCTAAAACAAACCCCTAAACCTAATCCTAACGCTTACCTTAAATGAAGTCGGCTTTCTGCCGCGGTGCCGTTTTAAAGCGCCCTTATGTTGCCGCGCTGTTGTCGTGGTGGTGATGACGTGCGGTGATGACGTCGTGGCTTTACCGCCGTGATTTTATCGCCGCGATTTTGACCAGCGCGGTTTTGTCATGCCACACATTGATTTTAGATGGGAAGTAAGTCAGTTGCCAACATTCTTGTAATCTCATCTTCTCAAAAAATCTCATTAATAAGTAATGCTTGGAAAATAACCTTACTTTTATTTTCGGCAGATACCAAATGCCTGATCTCCTCCCTCCCTCCCTCCCCTCCCTCCCTCCCTCCCTCCCCTCCCTCCCTCCCTCCCCCCCTCTCTCTCACACACATGCACACAGAAGGAGGGAACAAGAGCAAACCCTTTTAACAAGTATTTCTTGCATGAAAATGTTGCATCATTTGTATATACATAAAATGGTAAATGTCATTTACATATGCAAAGACAAAAGGCAATGTATTTATTCTAATTACTAATTAATAATAATTGATATCTAAATGATTGCAAATAATTTTCTGGTTATTCCACTGGCTAATAGTATAGCACTAATTCATTCATTTGATATGTACTGTATGTATATACTGATGTGATATGGGACTTCCAGGAAAGAAATGGCAAACTGAAAGTGGTGTTGCTAAAAGTGAATCTGACAACCCTGTCAGAATGAAGAGCCACCAAGTACATCAGCTCTTTATATAATTCTTCTCTGGACAATGACAGAGTTTGAGATTGCCCAGAAATGCTCCATATATGGTAGTTATTCCTCCTGAGAAGAATGCAATGTTCTCTGGTGGATTTAGAGTTCTGGGAGGTAAAGAAATAACTATCCTACTTGATTCATGGTTGGAGCCTTTAAGGACATAGGATTTGCATTCTTCCTGTCCTAGTCACTTTTGGAAATTTATTGCTAGCAGCTTTTCAGCTTTAGGAACCTTTAGATCAACTAG
Source organism: Thamnophis sirtalis (assembly GCF_051295495.1). Classification (NCBI taxonomy): domain Eukaryota; kingdom Metazoa; phylum Chordata; class Lepidosauria; order Squamata; family Natricidae; genus Thamnophis; species Thamnophis sirtalis. Next base: position 83,147,768 of record NW_028261383.1, read on the forward strand.
TTTTACAGCACTGGGTGATATCGTTCAATACGGTGAAACTTTAAATACAAGTTTTAATACTTAATTTATTTTATGGAATTAACAGCAAAAGGATGATTAGAAATTTGATTTTAGAAAGTTATAAGCAGAATAATGGTCAAGATAAATTTGAAATAAAAAAAAATGGAATTATAAGAATCCTCCCTGTGTGAAAATACTTTTGTTTTGAATTCTTTTTAAAAAATTGATAAGATGGAACTTTGAAGCTTGAACACTAGATGGAACTAGAAGGAACTGAAGAGTACAATTAAAAGAACATTTAAATTTGACTAATATATAATGCAGCAAAACATTTTAAAAGATGTTATAGAAGAGGACAAACTTTACAGTATGAGACTGAACTGATATGGAACTGTAAGATGACAAGCTGCAAGAATGATATGAAAAAGATGCTCATTGGACATACAAAAGAAATCAAATGATGTCTTAATAATTAAATCATCCTTTATTAAAAAAATCAATATTTAAAAACAAACCAAGAGAGTTGAGAGGGCTAATCTTCCCATAGGAATTTAGAAAAGGTTTTTTTTTAAACTGAAAAATTTTGTGAGCAGGAACAAAAAAAAATGAGAAGAACTAAAGTTTTAGGATATTATTTGAAGCCGTTAAAGATCAAGATTGTTGAAAATAAAAAAAAGAAACATAAATTTGATTTATTTGGTCAGGGTTTCTGTCTCTGGTAATTAATTGACTTTCACTGAAATTATGAGGTTTTAAAAATTTGTTTATAGATAAGAAATGGGATACTGGAAGAAGAAAGTTTTTGTTGTATTTTAGGAGCAGGTGATAAGTTACTGCTATAGTTAAATGATTTAATTTACTTATAACTATTATTGTTGGAAATAAATCTAAAAAATTAAACAAATTATACACACACACACAAAATAAGTGCACCGATAACAATGTACTTCTACACATACTTATTTAGTTATAAATCTCAAGCTTACACCTATGTAATTATATATACAATTTTAACTGAAAAGCAAATATTTAGATTAATGTACTTCTTTTTCAAGTGAATTGTTGATTTATTTGGAGGAGAAATGTATATTGCTAAGTCACTTACTAAATTAATTCAGGCTCAACATTCTGATTTAGAAAAAGATCTGTATTTTGATTTTGTTCATATTTTGCTCACCTTTTTATAATGAATTAAAGTTTGGAAAATAAAGTGAAATAATTATGGGGTTAAAATAACATGATGTTATACATGCACATACATGTACACAGAGAAAAGGGGGAGAGAGGGAGAGAGGGAGGGAGAGAGACAGAGACTTTTAATATTTGAATAAGAACCATTTGGAGTGGTTAAGACACTAGGTTAGAGACCAGGAGACCATGATATCTAGCCCTGCCTTAGGCATAAAGCCAGCTGAGTGACTTTCGGCCAGTAACTCTCTCTCAACTCTAAAAAGACAGGAATGGCAAATTACATCTGGAAAACCTTGCCAAGAAAGCTGCAGGGACTTGTCCAGGCAGCTACTAGGAATTTTTGTGCCTTGAAGGAACAAAAATTAAAATAAGATAAAATGTAAGTAGTTTGTGTTTGCAAGGAATTATAAAAGTAGCAATGTTTATTCTAAGACATTGGTAATGCAGTTCTTGCACAAACAGAGATTCCCTGTCAAGGAGGGAGTGTGAGAATCTGTGTGCCCAACACAAGAATTTGTTTTTAAATGTTACACACTGCAACTGGGGTGGTGATAGACAAGAGTTGCAGGTATTATGGGTGTGTGTGCCCACCCACCTGGACTTGCTCAATTGTGTACAACAGTAAGCAATCCGTGGACAGAGGCTCTAGACAGTTGCCGTCAAAATCTGGACATGTGGTTTGTGGAGACAGGATTACCTAGGGAGGTTCCAGGTCATAAAAATGGAAAATAGTTTCCAGGGCTTATGCAATACAAGACTACTGCATGCTTTAAAGAACTATATAATTCTTATCCATCAAAGATAGCTTGCATCTACTAAGCAAACATCTGAAGAGCAACAAAGGAAGGCTGATCCAATAATTAGTGGGAATGAAAGAAACTGGAGACTACATGCATTCAGTGTGAATTGGACACACCCTGAAACTATTTATGTCACCATTCCATACTTTTAAAAGGAAGATGAAATAAAATTGCCCTACAGCATAGTGCTACTATTATTAGTTTGTCACAGTATTTTTTTTTAAAGTTTGTATTTACAGAAGAAATTTAGCAATACCTACATTATTTCAACCAGATGTAACTCAGCAGTATGAATATGTGAATCAGTATAAATCCAGTCTATGTCAATCTTATGTTTAAGTATTATTCTCTTTTGATCAACTGTTTCAGTGAATCAGTTCTTAACAATAGTAGTTCAAAAACTCAACTTATTTTCATTCAGAGGTTGGATGTGTATGCATTCTTGTATGCCTTACTAAAAATCAAATTATCCTTTTTTATATAGAATATATAATAACAGGATTGGAAAGGACCTGTCATTAACATTATCAAAAATGTTAGTACATAATACTAGTATATCAATATATTATTAGCATTTTTCTTCCAAAGGTAGTCCATTAACATGGGATGTTCTTCAATTCAAATAAGTCTAATATGTTGTTGTACAACCAATTTGCAAATTTTGTAAGCTGAATTGCTCCAATTTATTGCATGTGTGCAAATACCATGATTTTAATATGCCTGTTTTGGTATTTACAAATCTTCCTCATTATATAAAGAAAAGATCTAGAAAGCTTAAACTGTCAGCCTTCATTACAGTATATAAAAAGTGTTTTAAACATTGATGCTGAACACTGTCTCTGCAGGATCAAGGAATCAAAAATGACACGAGGAGTTACTTCAGAATGGCTTCTGTATTGTTGCTTGCCTATAGACAGAGATCTTGCCAGACTAAACACTTATTTCTATAACTATTCAATTTATCATGTGAACGGTTGGGGGGGGGGGTTACCTTTGAGCTTTACCAAAGATTTCAAGCTATGTTTTCTCTTTGCTCCCTGGGAAAGAGCCCTTCCCTCCTGCAACTCTGGAGGGGTTTCCACCACAGTCTCCCCAATTATCAACACCAACTGGAACTGACCCCCGAGGAAGGAGGAGAACTAGCATAACAGAGTTTGCCTACCCTCAAGGATACTTTGATCAATGGTATCAAAGCAGTGGTGAAATTCATTTTTTTTATACTCCCGGTTCTATGGGCATGGCTTGGTGGGCATGGCAGGGGAAGGGTACTGCAAAATCTCCATTCCCACCCCACTCTGGAGCCATCCAGAGGTAGTATTTGCCAGTTCTCCAAACTACTCAAAATTTCTGCTACCAATTCTCCAGAACTGGTCAGAACTTGCTGAATTTCACCTCTATATCAAAGGTTTCTGACGGTCAAGAAGAGCAAGGATGGATGTACAACCCCCATCTCTTTCTGGCCCGAGGAAAGGTCAACCAAGACTGTGACCAATGCTGTCTCAGTCCTATAAATTGGTCTGAATCCTAACTGAAAGATAACCTGCTTCCTCCAGGGTCCTTTGAAGCTGCCATGCATTTACACATTATCTCTATAATCTTTAAGAAAGAAGGTTGGAGAATGGATGAAAACTCTCCATTACTTGGGTCACAAAATTTCTCTTTGTGGAAAGGGCAGACTACAACCTTGTTAAGAGTCCACAGGACTACCCTATCCTGCAAGAAAGAGTTAACCACTGTTCAGACAATCCTCTCCAGGGTCACCTTGACCTCAGTTCCTCTACACTAATTATTAAATAAGACAATAATAGTGATTTTAAAAAACCTGCCACCTCCACAGTGTTTTATATCAATTTCATCCTGGACATATAGGTGAAATCCTAATTAAGTATAGACAATTGGATATGTTTTTTTTTAATTAAATGGGTATTTTGGCTTTAATGTCAGTGTGTGTGTCTGTTCTCATTCATTGGAACTACAAGTTTCTAACACACTATATGGGATAGTTGAAATTTAACCAGCAAATAGTTCTCGAGTTATGACTGTAATAGAGCCTGCTCATTAGAGTCATAATTCATGATGGTCATAAATTGGGTCACCCAGGTGACCAGACCAATTTTATGATCTTTTTTTTTCCAGCAGTCATTAAGTGAGCATCACAGCTGTTAAGAGAACCCACGGATTGCTACAGGCTGATAGAAGTAAATGCTGGTTTTTGGTATAACTGTTTCAAAACATGGTTATGTGATGGTGGGATGGTGCAAATAGCTGTGAATGTGACTTGGTTGCTGACCAACCAAAGTGTGGTGAGGTGATTACATTTTATGGGAAGGGCAGCCATTGGAATTGAATCTTTGTCCTAAGTATCCCCTCATGTAGGTCTGTTGTAATTTTAAATGATTGCTAAACAACCAGCCATAAGTCAAGAACTACCTGTACTCCAATTATTTGAAAAAAATTGTCTAGACTTTCCCTCAAGAAGAAGGCTTGACAGTTTGCAATAATATAAGCAAGATAAAAACAAGCAGCTATGAAATTAGAATATAAATTTGCTCCTGGGGTGGAAGACAATGGTGGGGCTAAAGTAAATTATATCTTCTATCCAGTGGCCTATACAAATACAAGCTCAGTTTCATTATAACTGGAGCTATACCATAGATTTTACAAATAGAAGGAAGGACCAGACAGACTAGGATAAAGAACCGAACTTTCTAATTTTTAAACATTGTACAGCATGTGGGGAATTCTGGAGAGTTAAATTGAAAGAGGGAAGAAGCTAGTCTAAGAGGAAGTTGAATGGGTTTATATTCAATATTAAGTCATAGTATCCTTTCTCTGCCTACATATTAAAAGAAGCTAGTGGTAATGTTTTATTCAATAAGTAATAGCTAAATGCATGTTGTTGCTTATTTAATGAACATGCTCCTGCATACATAGGACACATTTGGATAGTGATGTCAGTTCGATGTTTACAGAGACTATGTTTGGGAAGCATTTTGAATGTGTACTATATTATTTTGTTATCAGGGTGACATCTATCTATATACTACTAAAACTCTTGGGTCTGATTATCTGTTTGAAATCTCCAATTGCACAAAAAGGTGCATCACTGGGCAACAACAATAGGCCAGGGTACTCCAAATGGGCTAACTTATACTGTAGGATGCATCCAAAATTTGAGGCCCATTACTCCTGTGGGATTGAAATTTGGAAAACCCGTGGCTGCTTCAGTACCACCACAATGATTTTTGAACACTGCTTTATAGAACCTGACAACATTGTATGCTGAGCAGGGTGGTATTTATTCAAAATAGTGAGGTAAGGCTAATATTAAGGTCTCAGAAGCACATGTTCTGTTATTTCTGGGTCCAGAGTCACAGGGAATTGTTGCTCTGGATAAGGAGTCCCCCTGTATTGGTTTTCGAGGACAGTGAAGGAGAGAACATAACATTATGCCAAAGAAAAGGCTTTTCAGTATTGTGAGGATATATAATCAAGGGACTATTCTCAAAGGAAGACAGTCTCTGTGATACCCTTACATTTTATCTCCACCTAGATAACATTTAGGGATGAATTATTAGAATCTGTGATAACATACTAAAATAGGCTGAGTAGAACATTCTAGAAATTTCATCAGGTTTTGAGAGAACTGAAGATGTAGACAAGCTATTCTTGTTTGAAAAACTTCTCTTTACATACTTGTGAAAATGTTCTGGGTGATTGGTAATTTATAACATAGCCTTTGCTAGTGAATTACATTAATTCCCTAAATAAGGATTGTGAATTAAGAATCATTGAAAGCTGTAGTTCAGTCATCTCTGAAAGGCCACAGATTCCCAGCACCTTTCTTTAAAGAAAATTAAATTTCTTGTATCCCCAACAGAATTTGTATGTGGTAGAAAAAGAACAATGTTTGAATAATTTTTCTAATTTAAACTCCTTTTTTCTAATTGTGTGGAGCAAATACACAATTTTATTTAACTAAACAAGGGTTATTGAAGTTGCGTATAAGCTTAAAAACAAATGTATTTTAATATTATTTTATGATTAATTGTAACAGGACACATGACCTTATGTGTGAGTCAGATAGAGGAGAAGAAAAGCTACTCTAATGGGTAATTATATGATTCCAGAAAAATGCAAATATACAACTACTGTGCAAACTCAGGAAAAGGTGTGGATTTTAAAGGAATCACTGATGAAATGAATGTGTCCACACTCCTTTTCCCATTTCAGGTCCAAATGGTCACAAACCTCTAGTTTGGAGCATGACCAAAACCAGTTTCAATCAGTCAGTCAGTCACTCAGTCAATCAATCAATCTGTCATTCTATATTCACACACTATAGAGTTAGAATAGAACAAACTGATTACTGAACAAAATGGATTGTCTCAAAGTCGCATACGGAATCTTGTTATTGTTTGGTCAGCTCCTAAAATGGCTTCTTTTGGGAAAGAGGGGAGGCGGGAATTTCTGCAGTGTTCAGTTGCTTGGTGTTTTTTTCATGATTTTCACTAGTAACTTTATAAAACTGAAAAGCTTCTAGATTAGAGGTCAATTCCTTATCAGGTATTTATCAGAAATCAATTTAAAAATTGCTTTAAACTTTCATTGAAAGGGACCTTGGAGTCCTAGTGGATGATCACTTAAACATGAGGCAGCAGTGTGTGGCAGCAGTCAAAAAGCTAATACAATTATTGGTTGTATAAACAGAGGCACCACATTATAAAAAAAGAAGTTGAGACTTTGGAAAAAGTGCAAAGAAGAGAAATTAAGATGATTAAGGGCCTAGAGACAAAAACATATGAAGAAAACTTGTAGGAATTGAATATGGCCAGTCTAGAGAAAAGAAGGATTGTCATGATAGCAGTATGCCTGTATTTGGAAGGGCTCCCACAAACAAGAGGGAGGTCAACTTATTTTCCAAAGCACCAGAAGGCAAGACAAGAAACAATGGATGGAAACTAATCAAAGAGAGAAGCAATCGGGAATTAAGGAGAAACTTCCTAATAGTCAGGACAATTACCCAGTGGAACAGCTTGCCTTCAGAAGTTGTAGGTACTTCATCACTGGAGCTTTTTAAAGAAAAGACTGTTCAACCATCTATCTGAAATGGTATAAGGTCTCCTGCTTGAGCAGGGAGTTGGACTACACTCCAAGATCCCTTCCAGCTCTATTAAGTATAAGTATAATCTTTATTGTCATTGTCCTTAAATACAATGAAATTATATTTATTAATTAATTAATTATTACATTGTACTTAATTAATTAAATACAATGAAGTTCTGATTGATTGATCTTGTATTAGATCACAGGTGTCAAACTCATGGTGTCACATTGCTGTCATGTTTCGCAATGTTTTTCCCATTCACGGAGCTGGGGTGGACGTAGCCTACACCTGAGGCATCTGGTCCATGGGCTGCCAGTTTGATACCCTTGTATTAGATTTAGAAGTTAAATTGCAAGATCCTTTGATATTGAAATGCAGCCTTCTGAAGCTAGCATTTATTACTCTGGTACATATTTCCTGTCTCTCTTCAATTATATTATTATAATTTTACAAAAACATCTTTGATTTGAATGTACCTCAGGTGAATATCACACAGTAGCATTATCTGCCAGAGATGAAAAATGTCACAACTTATTAGCAAATGTTTTGACAAATTCCAGGGTGTGCTTTCCTAGTCCTGTTGCATCCTGATGGATGTTCTGTTGACAGACTTATTAGAATTAAAATCAACTCTCATCCGACTGGTTTGCACAATTAATGAGGGTAGTTTTGAAGTTTATGTCAACAGGTGGGTGGAGAAACTGGCTTCCTACATGTATTAACATGATTAGGAGTTCTTCCTTGAGTTCTTGTTTGAGAACTCTCAAATCAAAGTGTCCTGAGCTTCTATTATCCTAACCATGAAGGCCATAGGTCTCTTTTTTATTCTGGCACTTTTCATCCAGTTTGAAGGTAAGTTTCATTTGTTGCTGCTAATACATATCTGTGTGATAGATGTATTGAGTATCTTGCTTTTGCATGTGGACCAGGTGCTTTATCATCTGTACTATAAAGATGTATCAAATTATTGCAGAAGGGGCTGGAAAAACAATAATCTGGTTTGACTCTACTCACACTATATTAACTTTTTTGGCAGGATTTATGATATGGATAAATGATCTTTTTATTCTTCATAAATATCATTTTTTGCAAAAGAAAAAGATGGTTTGTTATAGTTTATTATTTATTTATTTCCAGCAAACAATGGCCCTTAAATTAGAGCACACCCGTTGTGGTAAAAACTCAGCCACAACTGTTGTGGGATAATTTATTGTTGGTGCTATGTAACGGGGAAAAAAAGACTTCAAATTTCTTATCAGTGGATAGGTGGAATATGAAACATAAATTGTTTTTAACAGAATGCACAGAGGATGGGAAGAAAATTGGGCCATTCTGCTGAATTTCAGACACTTAGTCATGTACAGCATATTATAAAAAGCCATACCACAATTAAGACAGGTGAAATTGATATTTTTCCTGCATAAATATGTGGATTTTCAATATCAGAAAAACTGCTAAATCCAGCATTAAATTAGACTGGTCTAGAAGTATTTTTCCACCATTGGATATTTTTTTTAAAATCTCAATGCCTGTCATTGACACCTCATTTGCAATCATTATTAGCTGATGTCTTTGTCTTTGCAATAATGGGTGGAAAAACAGGGTGTCAGGTGCAACACTGAAAGTTCAATGGCTGGATTATTATCCTAGGATTTTATGTTGGGTTTTCTAGACCAGTGGATTTGCTTATGTTTGAAACTGAAGAGTTTCAGTTCTATGGTTCAGATTCAAACAATTTAGATTCTGAATTTGTGGTCTGTTCTCATGGTCTTTCCCAGTACCGAATTTAGATGAATTTCACTTGGGTTAATGGTTGTCTGTGGAAGTCTCTCTCTGTCATGGGAATATGTGGAATTAAAGCCGTCTCTTCCAACCAGCCAGAAAGTAATTATATTTGCTTATGACTTCTGATTAACTATCATGTCCTCAGCTGAAAATATCTTCCCAGTTACTCCAATCACAGATGGATAGTAATATTTTGGAGACAGCTCATCTTGAATACAGATGGGGCCATGCAGGAAATGGATTGGAGAACTTAATGAGGGGGAAAGTGGAAACAGTTCTCAATCAAGCTCTTTGCAAATGTTATTCAGAAGTTTAAGAATGTGAAATAAATTACCTAAACCAAGAGTTACCATAATCAAATAAAAAATGGTAATACAATCAGGTGTTTAGGACAATTCTTCCAAATTTAGATTAAGGTTGCTATCCATCTTGGGAGACCTTGGAGCCACTACTATATTACTAGAAAATGTAGAGGTAATGGAATTATTATTCTTGTTTTATGCAATTAGCCAGAAACACTTGGAAACAGTGGTGGGTTTTAATTTTTTTTACTACCAGTTTTGTGGGCATGGCTTGGTGGGCATAGCTTGGTGGGTGTGGCAGGGCAAGGATACTGTAAAATCCCCATTTCCTCCCCACTCCAGGAGAAGGTTATTGCAAAATCCCCATTCCCTCCCGATCAGCTGGGATGCAGGAGTCAGAGAATAGATGGGGTGAGGCTAGTCAGAGGTGGTATTTACCGGTTTTCCGACTACTCAAAATTTCCACTACCGGTTCTGGTCAGAAGCTGCTGAATACCACCTCTGCTTGGAATGGACTATCTCTTAGACCAGTCTGAGGCAGGCAGGACTATTTTTGAAGTCTGGATCTATTCCTGAAGATGTCTAAGGCTATCTCTATTTATCTCATATGCAACAAAGCTTAACAAGAACCAGATTGAAGAATATCAGATTTAACCGCCTATCATCTTTTAACATTGAGTAAAATTTAGTCATTTCTATGAAACCACACACAAAAAAAGATAAATAGATCTGTCTCTCTTTTTGTTGCAGATGTAACCAGTCAAGTTAAATACCAGGTTAGTTCTGATTTATCTGTTCTTGTCCTTTCAAGCATTGCTCATCTCTGTCCTTGCCCTGTGTTTCTTCAGAGTTTTTTTCATAGTCTATTTACATATATGGCATATTAAAGCCAGAGGTGCTCAGGACAAAACATATTTCATATCCCAAATTCCGTTTATCACGTCTAAGCAGAGTTGAGAAAACTTCAAAGTCATGTCAGTTACTGCAGGTAACAGTCAAAAGTAGGTCAAAATTAACATCTATGACATTGTGTACCAGGGCATATTGGTGTAACTTGGTGTAGAATTATAAGCAAAGCTAGCATGCCTTGAGAGGGGTAGTTCCTAGCATTTCCTAATGTCCCGTTCAACTCAATTAACTTATAAATTAATAGTTCTGCTAACAAAAACATACAGGAATGATGAAAAGTGGAGTTTTACAAATGGGAAATCCAATATATGAATCTTCACATTAAATTCCATAAATGGGGAGCATAATTTGCACAGGATGAATTAGACTTAGACGTAGAATATCTTTATTGTCACTTTATATGTAAACAAATCGGGATATGAAATTTCACTGCACACAGCTCTCAGAGGATCACCACCTGCAATATACACTACATAAACATGACAAAAAACTAAATACATAAATAAATACAATTATGCATATACCCATATACCCACATATATTATATAACACAGAGAAACAACACAGTCTAGTTCGGTTGTATAAATGTACATGGTGAGAAAAACAAATCTTGTGCATTTACTAGACGGATGTCATAGGGTACAAAGCTGATACATAATCTCGTAGTCTTGCTGGAAATACTTCAAAACCTCCTCCCAGAGGGGAGCAACAGAAACAGATCGTAAAGTGAGTTTGTGGGGGTCTATATTCTAGATAAAATAAAACACCATTGAGCTCCCCAAGTTAGAAGGATCACCAACACATGGTGGGAGATTCGCCATAGAAGTTCTTGAAGGAGGAAAGCTTCATTCAATACTCTTTTATCTCTGTAGGAGGGCATGTGCTGGCAATTCGAACAATTATTCATCAATGGGAATTTATACTGCAACAGAGACATTGACCCTATTTTTGGCCCTGATGGCAAGACCCATACCAATATGTGTGTCATGTGCCGAGAACTCTTGTAAGTATTTGAAATAAGTGATTGCTTCAGAGATGCTGATGCAGTGATGAAAGCAGTACACTGAATATTTTCTCTGCACCGTCTCCTCCTACTGAAAAACTATATTCTTAGTTTCTTCTGCTTAGCAGAAAGCCTTTCCTGAGGCAGACAAAGAAGCATACAGGTAGTCCTCAACTTACAACACTTCATTTATTGACCACCCAAAGTTACAAATGGCAGTGAAAAAAGCAACTTATGACCAAATTTCACAGTTACAACCTTTGCAGCATCCCTAGGGTCATGTGACAAAAATCCGGATGTTTTGCAACTGATTCATATTTATGACCTTTGCTGTGTCCCAGGATCATGCAATCACCTTTCGTGATTCTCTGACAAGCAGTCAACAGAGAAGCCATTTGCACTTAACAACTGGGATACTCATTTAGCATTTGCATTGATTCACTTAACAACTGTGGCTTGAAAAGTTGTAAAATGGGGCAAAATTAACTTAACAAATGTTTCACTTAGCAACAGCAGTTCTGAACTCAATTGTGGTCATACATCGAGGACTACCTGTATAAGTTTAGAACAGAAAGATCAGTTCTGGGTGACTTATAACATGTGGCCTATCAATATAATTAAAATATAATTTGGAGAAAAAATGGATTGGTATTAAATACAGAATGGATAAAGGAAAATATATAATGTGTGTGTGTGTGTATTTCATTTTTCATTTTCTGCTGCCTGAACGAGTAAATTAGGCAGCCGAGACAAATGACCCTGCACTGCAGCCTCCTTCCTTCACACGTTCACATGTTCAGGCAATTGGGGGGGGGGGTGTCTTTTTCACATGCCTTTGGGGAAAGAAAGAAGTCGTGTGAGAATGCCCCACCTCACTGCCCAAACGTGTGAATGAAGGAGGCTTCAGAATCATTTGTCCCTGGCTAGGCAACCTCCTTTTGTTCTCTGCTGCCCAAATGAGTGAATGAGGCAGACGGAGAACGAAAGGAGTTTGTGTAGCCGAGGTAAATGAGCCTGCATTACAGCGTCCTTCCTTCACAGTTCACACATTCAGGCAATGGGGGGGGGGCTTTCTCACACACCTTCAGAGAAAGAAAGAAGGCATGCGAGAAAGCCCCCCCTCTCAGAGGCAAGGCGATTGGTGAGCCAGCCAATCAGTGTGCGGTGGGCAGGGAAAGCATGGTGCAGATGGGCAGGGTGAGCAAGCGGTGACCGGACAGGTGGGGGAAGCAAGCGAGGGGGGGCAGGTGGGAGGGAGCATTCTGGTACCGTCCCACCGGATGAACGGGTTCTAAAAGATACGGTAAATTTGATGAACCCCTTCTGGCATACCGGTGCGAACCGGGAGCACCCACCCTGTGGTGTGTATGTATGTGTATATGTATATATGTATGTATATATGTATGAATGTATTTGTATATATATATATATGTCTATGTATGTGTGTGTGTGTGTATGTATATATATATATATATATATATATATATATATATATATATATATATATATATATATATATATATATATATATATATATATATATATATTTATTTAAAGTCACAACCCCTGGTATGCCCAAGTGTGGGAGGAAGGTCACACTTCCACTCTCTGTCATTAGGCTCGTCACAAGAGTCCATCCAGACAGAAACCCAATATTTTTACTGTTGCCTTTGTTATATTTGTGACTTTAAGTATATACCTCCCACCCTGGCTGGCTGATAAAAGGAGTCGTTCTCTGTAGCTCAAATGGTTAACTCCCTGCCTGGGAGGCAATAGAGCACAGGTTCGAATCCCAGTAAGGATATGGCTAGCTGATGAGAGCTAAATAGCTTGAAATAGATCTATACTAGTCTTCCTTTATTTATTTATCAGCACAAATAAAAACACACACACACACACACACACACACACACACACACACACACACACACACACACACACACACACACACACACACACATATATATATATATATATATATATATATATATATATATATATATATATATAAAATTATAATGCATTTTTCTTTATCCATTCTGTATTTAATGCCAATCCCTTTTTTTCTCCAAATTAGATTTTAATTATACTGATAGGCCACATGTTTATCTTTCCATATTCATTCAGATTGGGTAAATAAGAGCATAGCTATAATTGAGAAGAAGCTAGTAATTTCAGTATGTCAACAGATTTAAATTAAATTGCATATAAAAACCGCCTGTTCTTATAAAACATTATTAAATACATGGCAAAGGGATATTGCTTCAGCTTGATTAATAAGAAAAAAAAATAGCCTCTTCAAAAACTGATAAGTTACACATTTATTGAATCCAGACTTTAATATCCAAAGTAAAATGGTTTTGGACTCTTTTGACGTAATTCTCAACCAAAATTCCTAAAAAATAGTCGGCTATCACTTTAAAATAATATTCATATTTTTCACATGATGTTTATCCATACATCTATTTATATATGTTGCAATATTATTAAAAAAGAAACCGAAAAACCAGACGACCAAATCATGAGTTAATATACCTCACATTTCTTACATTACCCAGAAAGAAAGTCTACAATCCATACATTCTTTGTATGGATCTTATTCTAACTCAGAATAAGATCTTGGGTGTATTAGTTTCCATGTCAGTCTAAAGAGAGAAATGCAACATTTTTATAGACACATCTATTGATGTTCGATTATTGGATATTACAACTGTTGATTCAATAAGACATAATTGTCAGCACTTTCAACTTTACAAATAATTTAAAATTTCTGATAACAGTTTTGAAATCAATTTGATTTCAAAATCAATCTCCATTACTAATAATGCATCTCAGGCTTCCCAATTATAATATAGATAATTATGAGATTGAAAGCTACTGATGGTATTCTAATATGGTAGGACTACACTTGATTAAGTGAGAAAGACTTCAGTGAGGGGAGAAACTTTATATATGCAAAATCCAAAATATTCATCATTACCTATGTTAACATTTTTATTCCCCCTTTGCATATACAGCTGTCTGAAAAAGTCCTGCACGCTTTACAGTTTACGGTTAATAACATTTTTTGGATAGGCCATTGATTTTATGATATTTTATGCTAACTGCTATGCAAATATTGTTATATTTAAATAAATACTGGTGGTTTTTAAGTGAAAAGCATAGGCTTTTTGCAATTTAATGCTGTTTGGATGGGGATTGTGAATTTTCTTGCATGCTTACAATGCATGTTTACCATGACTATGAAAACAGATTAACTGATGCATACCTAGTGGCATACGTGTTGCAATTACTAAGGCCGATGCTAGTGTTTTGTTAACATTTTTATTGTTTGTGGCCCTGAAAAGGACCGTTTAGGTAACCAAACATGGTTACTAATATGAAAATGGCCAGCCCTTATTGCTTATCACCAGGCGGCATCACTTCAGCATAGTCTGTATAAGCCTTTGCACATGATCTTTGGTGACAATGTGGTGAAAAGCTGCAATAATGGATTCAATCAGCTCCTGCTTGGTCTTTGGCTGCTTCTTGCTTGTTTCGTAACCAATCTTGGCCCACAAGTTCTCAATTGGGTTCAAATACGGGCTCTGATCTGGCCAATCAAGGAGTCAAACTTCTTCATCCACTGCTAGATGGACTTGGCTCGATGACAAGGAGCGTTGTCATTCTGTAAGTAAAAGTCCTTCCCTACAAGTAGCTGAGATGAAGGAAGCATGGTCTTTTCCAGGAATTCAACATACTGCTTGGAATTCATGATTCCCTGCACGATTTGTATCCAACAAATACCAGAAACAGCGATACGGTCCCAGATCATCAAGTGCAGTGGATGCTTCCCAGATAGATTCAGGCAGTATATGGCCTAAATTCTTCAGCTGGAAATCTTCTGACATACTTATTGCACCAATTACCAGTCAAATAGAAATTGCTCTCATCACTGAAGATGACCTTGGCCCACTGTTTGTTGGTCCACTTGGCATATTTCTTGGCCAATGCACATTGACGAGAGTGGTGAGCGTCTGTGAATAAAGGTTTACTTCGAGCCCTACAGCCTTTGAGCCCTCTGGCAAGCAGTCTGCAATGCACTGTGCTTGTGCACACTTTTACATCACATGTTTCACCCCAAATTCTTGTAATCTGAGTGAATGAACTTCCTGTCAGCCATCGAAATGCGTTGCAGAGCCCAATCTTGCCGTTTTGTTGACTTTCTTGGTCTTCCAGAGCGGAGCCTGTCACAAACTGAACCAGTTATTTGTATTTTTCAACCACTCTGCTCACTATGGTGCAATGGCATTTCACTTTCTTGGCTATTTCTGTACAGGAGTAACCCTCTTCATGAAGCACAATGATGTGATGCCGCTGCTCAGTACTGGTGAAAGTAAAGGCCATCATCTTACCTGCAGGCAGAGCTAAATTAAATTCCTCGATGCTTTTTATGCCTATTTATAGTCAAAGAGTATGACAACATTGATTGGCTCCTAGATTTAGCCTCTGTGCATTTTGATTGGTCAGCCAAAGCTCGCTGCTCATTGGCTACTTTCGATCCTAACATTCTCGAAAATTCAAGTTGTGTTTGTTTTAGCACATAAGCTCAGTTGAAACCTTAAGAAGACTTTGGTTATATTAATAAAAATTATGCATCTCAATCCGACTACAGAAATTTTCATCAAAGTACTAATTTTGCGTGGTTTCTATGAGTGAAAAGTTGATTAAACATGTAAATATAGCTTAAAACTGAAAGCATGCAGGACTTTTCACACAGCTGTAAATATAGTACATTTTCATTCTTCCTTTTTGTCATCATGGAATTCAAGGTATTGGGAATTCTATATGAAGAAGCTCTTTTGGAAATAAAAAAATATACGGGGCTTAAATGCTACAGCTTATAAAGTTCATTTTATAAAATGAAAGGATCACGACCTTCTGATTTTTGACTACAATTCTCATCCCTGCCAATAGTTGGTAGCTGCCTTGCTGGACTACCAAGGAGAGACTGTGAGATGCTGCCTTACAGGGAGGTAGCAGTTTCATTCTCCATATATTTTTTTCCATCTCTTTATTACAGGAGAAAAAGAGGAATAGCTGGCAGTAATGGAAGTAGAGGGTCTGAAGATTCTTCTTCTGAAGTGGTATGAAGGGACTTGATAAATGTTGATTGTTACTAACGCACAAAATATACTAAATCTTAAGCATGCTACTCTGAACCAAAAACTTAACATAAACTCTGGGGGTTTTGCTGTTGAAATGAAAGCTTCAGACTTCTCTGAAACTTGAATTATACTCCGCCCTGATAGCGAACTCTGTTGTTTATAGTGAAAAGTACAAAACAATAGTAGATTGGCCATCTCCTTGACTAATGCTGCATCCTTCTTATCCGGAATATACATTATTTTACTTATTCAGCTACAATCAGTCTGGACTTGCTTCTTATTTTGTCATCAGAAGTGGCTGATGACCATTTATGCAGTACAGAACTCACTCTAAGGGCAATTGTATCCTGCAAACTAAGCTGCTTTTCTCGCATGCTTCTTCCAGCTATTTTTAAGCCAACTCCAGACATTCCAATACAGATCTAATGGTTTGGCTATTGGCCATGGTTGGGGCTCATTCTGGACCATGGACACCACAAGAATGGAATGGTGCCTGTTACTTTCTTGCAGCAAAGTTAAGCCTTAGTGGCTGATTTCTAATCTATCCTAGCCTGCCTTCTCCCTTGGGGTTTGTTCATTCATTTTGCAGCCCTGTGCCATTCTTTGCTTCCCCTGATATTTGCACACATGGCTGTTTTTGGCTCCTTTCCTATATAATCTCCTTTGATACTAAAGCTTTTAAAATATTATTATTATTTATATTTTCCCTCTTTTCACTAATGAGATTCAGGGCAGGTAACAAGAATTAAAACACAATATAAATACAATGCATATTTTTGTAAAAAAATCCTGACCAACTAACGCATAGCAACTTCTGAGCATGCCATCCACCACTAGCATGGGCTCTCTCCTGGATTCTATGCCTGAAGGAAAAAAGGCAGTTTTCAAGATTTCCCCAAAGGTGAGCAGAGTGAGCAAAGGTGTCAAGAGGACAGCTATGAAAAAGGTTCTGCTAAATGACAACCCTTAATAGATGAGACCCATAGCATGTTCCTCCAGCCTGATGTAGCCAAGCAGAAGCCATGGAACCGAGTAGAAAACATGGAATATAAGTGGTCCCCATGCCATGTGCCGAGGTGGTGCAGTGGTTAGAGTGCAGTACTGCAGAGCTGACTGTTATCTGCAGTTCAGCGGTTCAAATCTCACTGGCTCAAGGTTGACTCAGCCTTCCATCCTTCCGAGGTGGGTGAAATGAGGACCCGGATTGTTGTTGGGGGCAATATGCTGACTCTGTAAACCGCTTAGAGAGGGCTGAAAGCCCTATGAAGCGGTATATAAGTCTAACTGCTATTGCTTTGTAGATCTTTATAAGTAAATTGCACCTGGAAGCAAATGTGAGGCCAATGCTTGTAGAACAACGATGTCATATGGGCATAGTGAGACATGCCCATAGTTGCCTGATTGGACCAACCAAAGCTTCTGGATGTTCTTCAAGGGTACCTGATGTAGTGCACATTGTAATAATCCACACAGAAAGTGACCCAAGCATGAAGATGGTATTCTGACAATTGCAAAATTATTTTAAAAACAGCAACTAGCAGAGGACATAGCAGCCTAACAGTCCATGATGAAATGGTTGCTCAGAATTTCATAAAATATACCATAGGCTATTTCTTGGTAAGATAAATATGGGATAGACCATAGAACTACTGGATGGATTTGCAGTTGACTGATCAACCCTACCTAGCATGCGGTCCTCAATGGAATTCCATCTACATGGAGAGAAGCATGATACTTCAAGATTCCACCCAGTGTTCTTCAATCTCTTCATAAATGACCTAGATGAGGGGATTGAAGAGGCGCACATCAAATTTGCAAATGATACCAAACCAGGGGGAATTGCTAATAGTTTGATAGATAAAGTTTCAAGATTCAGAAGGCTCTTGAATTGAGCATTGAACCCTATCCAACAAGATGCAGTTCAAAGGCAAGAAAAGTAATGTCCTACACTTAGGCAAGAAAAAACAGATTCACAGGTACAGCATAGGCAGAACCTGATTTAAGATTAGTTCTTATGAGATGGATTAGGTGTCCTCATGGGTCACCACTTAAGTACAGATAGTCTTCAACCTATGGCGATAATGGAGCCTAGAATTTTCATTACAAGTTATGATAGTTGTAAGTTGAAGCACCCACATGACCTGACCCAATTTCATGATTTTTGGGGTGGTTGTTAACTAAACACCATAGTTGTTACGCAAATACCATGGTGATTAAATGAATCATTGTGTTCCTATGGACATTTTTGCCAGAAACTGGCAAACAGAAATGTTTGAAACTGGCAAACAGAAACTGGCAAAAATGTTGTAAATCATGATCACATAACTGTGGAATGCTGCAACTGTCCATAAAGGTTTTGGGAAGAGTCCATCATAACTTTGAATAGTCACTAAGTGACTGATTGTAAGTCAAGTACTAAGTGTGTAAATCAGCAGTGTGCTGCAGCTGCCAAAAAAGCCAATGCAGTCCTAGGCTGCATCAACAGAGTAGTATCAAGATTAAGGGAAGTGATAGTACTGCTCTATACCACATCTGGTATTCTGGTCACTACAATAAAAAAAGACAAAAGAGTATATTGAAGAGCAACAAAGATGATAAGCAGCCTGGAGACTAAATCCTACGAAGAAAGCTAAAGAAATTAGATATGCTTACGAAGAGAAGATTGAGGGGACACATGATAGCATATTTCCAATACTTGAGATGCTACCACAGGGAAGAGGGTGTCAATTTATTCTCTATAGCACCTGATGGTAGAACAAGAACAATGAGTAGAAGTCATCAGAAGGAGATCCAATCTGGAATTAAGGAGGAATTTCCTGACAGTGAGACCTTTTAAGCAATTGACTCCTGGAGTTGTGGGTGTTCCATTGTTAAAGTTTTCAAGAAAAGATTGGACACCATTTGTCTGAGATGGTATGAGGACTCCTTCCTTGGGCAAGGCATTGGACTAGACTTCCCTAGAAGTCCCTTCTAATGCCTATAACCAGCCTCTGGAGGCAGGGACATGCCAGGCTCTGCAGTTTATCAGAACTGATCAGAACCCAGGCAGAATTAAGTACTGAGGACCATCCTCTTTAAAAGAAGGCTTGAATCAAGGAACATTTCTTATGAATCAAAGCTGGAAAACATGGGCTTGGGATGCTTTTGCCATAGCCTGGGAATGGGATAAAGATGATGTCACATTTCAGCACTCTGGGCGAGCAGTCCTCACTGGTTATGAGGCAAGCAGAAAGCACATAACTGTCCTTAAAGAAATCTCTGTACACATTTTCCTGCTCCAGTTCAAAAATATGCTTGTCCACCCAACATCATCTTAAATGCTCTTATCTAATAAAAGCCAGAGGGCTTTTATTTTGGTGCATTCTAATCTCAGCAGTTTTTCAGCTACTTGGCAGAAGAAGGACCACCTTTGCAACTGAGCCAGTGCCTAGCATTAACTCTAATACTTTTAAACACTCTTTTAACCTATTGATAATACAATCTTTAAAAACTTTTGCATTGTAACCCAAATGTTGCTGGTATGAAACCCAGGAAGAACACCTTCTTTTTATATTACTGGGTTTCCCCCCCCCCCCCTGATTTTCCTCCTTTTCCATTTGCTTTATTGTTATCATTTTCCAAATACTGTAATTTCTCAATTTAACTGATTTGCCAGTCCCCTGTAATAAAAAATATTCATTCTCAGCTTTCAAATAATTTTCAAGTATCCTAGGGGGAGTTTGGGGCCTTGGGCAAAAGCTTGTAAAAATCTATATATTTCTTAGTATAGTTTGGTGTAATATAGTGTGTGTGCCTCCTATAGTATGGGGCACTTGCCCAATGAGAGAACCCAATGGCCTGCGGTCCAGACTGTGATGGTACCCTGTTTTCCCGAAAATAGACCTCCTCGGATAATAAGCCCAATTGGGCTTTTGAGCGCATGAGCCAAAATAAGCCCTCCCCTAAAATATTGCAAAACAGAAGCAGCCATGAGGTGACCATGCTTACCACCTCCTGCACCTCAAAAATAATAAGTGCTCCCCCAAAATAAGGTCAAGTGCTTATTTTTGGGGGGGGGGGTGTCAAAAGAAAATAAGACCCTGTCTTATTTTCACGGAAACATGGTATGTAGGAATTACCTTGGGAAACAGAGAGAAACGCTGCAGGCTAGACAAAGTTTGGACAAGTAGCAGCTGAGTCCCGCAGAAGGAATGAAGGCTTGCAACAATCTCAGAAGGAGCCCCCCCCCCCTAGTTTCTTAGATGTAAAAGCAAGGGGAGAAAGATGTACTTTCAGACTTTTCTGTTAATGTAAGCTAACAATAAAGGTAGAGCTAATACTCCTGGCTGGGCTTCTTGTCTGGGCTAGATCGCAAGGCTGTCAAAGAGTGAATCCTCTTAGTGGTGGTGGGATTCAAAATTTTTTACTACCTGTTCTGTGGGCATGGCTTGGTGGGTATAGCATGACTTGGTGGGCGTGGCTTGATGGGCGTGGCAGGGGAAGGATACTATAATATCTCCACTCCCTTCCCACTCCAGGGAAGGTTATTGCGAAATCCCCATTCCCTCCCGATCAGCTGGGACTCAGGAGGCAGAGAATAGATGGGGACGGGGTCAGTCAGAGGTGATATTTTCCAGTTCTCTGAACTGCTCAAACTATCCGCTACTGCTTCTCCAGAACTAGTCAGAACCTGCTGATTACCACCTCTGAACCCCCTGAAGGTTGCTGCCAGAGCACCGTGGTCCAGACAGATTTTCTTTAATTAGCTTAGCATCAAGTCATCATGAGCACAGGACAAAAGCTGTTGAAATATTAAATGCACATAAGCCTTATGCTTCATACTTCACTGACAATAGATCTTCGTGAATGAGATAGACAGTACTGGCATGGAACACAGCATAAGATAAACATCATATGGATGGATGAAAAACCTCTGTATTACATTATGAAACATGGCCTTTGTGGCACACAGTACATATTAAAAAATGCATATCTGAAGTTTATCCTTGCCAGAATTCTCGAAAGTATACTTTGAACAGTATGATTAAACACTACTGAAATGTACAAAAGTTCAAACACTGCTTTTCAGTTCCAAGCATAAATAACTGATAAGAATTATCTTGGTCACTAATCCACGTTAGACACAAAGCTGAACAAGATTCAGATCATCAGGAATTTTTGGGCATTGCCATATATTATTAAGCCAAAAGAAGAGATACGCTTCTCAACAACCCCAGCCAAAAGGTCCATTAATGAATGATTTGTTTCCTGGAAGAGCTACCCTTTCTGAAGCTTCACCTAAAGGGAATTATTTTAAAATAATCATTATACACTCTCATCCTTTTTTGGGGGGGTCATTTAGGGCTTAAATGCATTGGGGCTATAATTATATACTTTAATAAGCACGCTTTGAGTTTGTTTTGCCTT